>NC_090745.1:33641682-33684182 GCF_036898095.1 Palaemon carinicauda
TATATATATATATATATATATATATATATATATATATATATATATATATATATATATATATATAGTATACGTATATATATATATATATATATATATATATATATATATATATATATATATATATATATATATATATATATATATATATATATATATATATATATATATATATATATAGGTATATATATATATATATATATATATATATATATATATATATATATATTATATATATATATATATATGACCAATAAAACCAGTGCCGAGTGAACGTTTGCGTCGCAGTGTTAATGCATTTCCGAACATCTGAACATGTCACATAAATTTGGTTTCACATCTCCATTGATTGGTGTTATTCCGATAATGTACTTATATATATATATATATATATATATATATATATATATATATATATATATATATATATATATATATATATATATATATATATATATATATATATATATATATATATATATATTCTACACGAGAACATATGGACTTTGATGTCTTGTAATGCTGGATCAGATTCATTCTCTGTTATAACTACTTTTGATAAATTAGTTGCGAAATAAAAAAAAAAAAACGTATTTGCGTCTTATCACTGCTGCCTCAATTATGCACTATTAAAATATACTAGAGTTTTATTTAATCCCTGTATAGGGCTTATAACTTGAAATCAAGACAACGATTTCCGAAAGGACGAATCTTACATTCTCAGGTAAGCTCCAAAGTTTTCCCTTTTGGTTCCTACAGAAATACAAACCTTGTATCCTTATCGTCGATATCGACATTTTCCCTGCTGGGGGGAGAAAGCACTAAACCAAATCCAGGCTTAGTGGAAATGACAGATCTCTGGTATTTCACACACAGGTCTAGTAGACCAGATAAGGAAATCTATTCAAGGTGGAAGGCATATATACAAACCCACGCTAATAGTAATTTCAAAACAATTCTCTAGTATGCTTCCATCAGGACGACATGGCCCGAGCCCAAATAACTGATTTTGAGCAAAGTGAAAAATAACAAATTTGGAAATAATTTGTATTTTTCCTAACATAAAAACCTGGAGCTATTTATAGAGTATTACTTTCGGCAACGCTGAAAACCAGCCAGGACAATTTTAGTGAGGGATAATTACCCCATCCGCTAGTTAGCGGGAGGGGGTTGGGGTAGACTAGCTACCCCACTCACTTACACCTGTCGGTTGAGTAATCACTTTTGCTTTCTGGCAGGACTTCTTGGGGGACAGGGTGGCAGGCCAATTTGTATAAATAGCTCCAGGTTTGTATGTTAGGAAAAATACAAATTATTTCCAAATTTGTTATTTGTTCCGACACAGATACAAACCTTCGCTATTTATTAGGGTGACTTACTCTTAGGAGGAAGTTCTACCAACTGGCCTTGGTCATGACCCAGGGTTCCCTCTAATTGATCTTTGATCTAATTAGTAGGAACCCTACCCTCGCTAAAATCAATGTAGTTACAAGGTAACTCGATGATAGCGGCCTGCAGAAGCTTGTGTGTGAGATTCTCGTGTCTTGTCTTTACGTAGGAACTCGAGGATAAACATGAGTTCTAAGACATATCCAATACCCTCCCTCACGAGGTATTGGTGACATAAAGTATTTATTCATACTCAGGATGCACAAGGGAAATGAACCTTACCTGCAGAGGGGTGAGGTCAGCTATGCTTCGGTCTTGCGGAGCTGTTTCCCCAGGGGGGGAGGAGAAAGAAAGAAGGGAGCCAGATATTCTTTTCATTCACCCCAGACTAACCCGGGTAACCTCAGCCCTCAACCCTCTGCTACTTGTCCATCAAGGAGCCTGAGGCACTAGATCACTTGTTGTGCGGCCACCACAGGACCAATGGAGAAGGTTTCCATGCTCCTGTGGGTTACATCTTTCAGGTAGTGGGCTGTGAAGGTCATCTGACGCTTCCACATGCCCGCTTGCAATACCTGTGTCACAGAAAAATTCTTCTTGAACGCCAGAGACGTTGCAATGCCTCTGACATCATGAGCTCTGGGTCGGTCGGACAGAGGAGGATCTGGATATAGAGCGTATTCGATTACTTTCCTTATCCAGGAGGAAATAGTATTCCTCGTGACTTTCCTCTTGATCTTCCCCGTGATGACAAAAAGTGCTCGTACACGGGGGCTAGCTTTTGCTGTTCTTCTTAAGTAACACCTTAGACTCCTTAGTGGACATAGTAACAGTTGGTCTGGATTTTCAGTTACAGAACGAAGACTCTCTATCTGAAATGGGCCAAACCTGGAGTCCGGCACACCCGGATTTTGAGTCTTAGCTACAAACTCAGGGACGTAGTTGAGTATTACTTCCCCCCCTCTCCTAGAGTGGGAGACATCAGCAGATAGACCATGAAGTTCACTGACTCTCTTGGCCAAAGCCAGAGCGAGCAGGAACACTGTCTTCCACGTGAGGTGGTGATTGGAGGCCTGGCGTAGTGGTTCATAGGGGAAGCCCTTTAGAGACCCGAGGACCCAAACCACGTTCCAAGCTCTGCCTGGGGACAAGTAAGCTCGTAACTGCGTATGAGCAAAGAAAGTTCCAACGAGGAGGAAATGTCGACTCCTTTCAGTCTAAAGGCGAGATTCAAGGCTGAGCGGTAGCCTTTGACTGCCGAGACCGAGAGAAGCATTTCTTCCCGAAGGTATACAAGAAACTCTGCTATAGTTGGAACAGAGGCATCAAGGGGAGAGATACCCCTTCCACAACACCAACCACAGAAAACTGACCACTTCGCCTGGTAGACTGCCTTTGTGGATCTCCTGAGGTGTCCAGCCATTCTTTTCGCAACCAGTTGCGAAAAGCCTCTCTGTGTGAGGAGGTGCTGGATAGTCTCCAGGCGTGAAGTCGAAGCGAAGCTACAGCTTTGAGGAAGATGTTGGCATGTGGTTGGTTGAGGAGGTCATGCTGTGGAGGGAGCTCCCTCAGGATCTCCATGAGGAGATGCAGAAGGTCCGGGAACCATTCTGCGTGATGCCATAGCAGAGCTATGAGGGTCATTTGCAAGTTGTTGCTTGCTCGTACCTGGTTGAGGACTTTTCTCATCAGACAGAACGGGGTAAACGCCTAAGCGTCCAGGTTAATCCACCGTTGTTGGAAAGCATCTTGCCAAACAGCTTGGGGATCCGGGACTGGGGAGCAGTACAACGGGAGCCTGAAATTCAGGGTCATTGGGAACAGATCCACAGTCGGGGAACCCCACAAAGTCAGGACTTTGTTGGCTATCAGAGGATTCAAAGACCACTCGGTGCCAACTATCTGAGTCACTCTGCTCAGCTTTTCTGCTAGCACATTCTGCTTGCCCAGAATGAAGCGAGCTGATAGAGTCACCGAGTTGTCCTCTGCCCATCTGAGTATCTCTACTGCAAGATGACACAGCTGCTGCGAAAAGGTACTGCCTTGTTTGCTTAGATAAGCTACTACCATGGTGTTGTCGCTCATCAACACCACGGAGTACCCCGCCAGGACCTGGTGGAACTTTTTGAGGGCCAGAAAGGCTGCCCTCATCTCCAAGAGATTTCTGTGCTGGTACCTTGGGCGGAGATGTAATGGTGCAGCACGTGATACCCCCACCCTTCTTTTGATGCATCCGAAAAAAGCATCAATTCCGGGGGAGAGATAAGATCGACCCCTTTGTAGAGGTTCGGCTCCGCCAGCCACCACCTGAAGTCCGACTGTTCCTCTAGCCCTATGCGGACTAGGTGATCCCGGGAATCGGAGTGTTGGTTCCACTGGGATTTTAGTCGCCACTGGAGGGATCTCATCCTGAGGCCACTGTTGGGGACCAGTCGGGTCAGGGAAGAGAGGTGACCGAGAAGGTGAAGCCAATACTGCTCCGGGAGCGCTTCCCGACTGAGGAAGACCTGTGCTATCTCCCTCAGTCTCTGGATCCTTTCGTCTGATGGAAACGCTTTGTGCCTTAGGGTGTCTAATCGGTATGCCTAGGTATACCAGTTCTTGAGACTTCTCGAGGTTTACCACGATCCCCAGATCCTGGCAAAACCTTAGAAGCTCGTCTCGGTGGCGGAGAAGGGCCACCTCCGAGTCTGCCAGAATCAGCCAGTTGTCCAAGTATCTTAGGAGACGGATGCTGACTCTGTGAGCCCAAGATGATACTAGGGCGAATACTCTCGTGAATACCTGGGGTGCTGTGGAAAGACCGAAAGACAGTACCCTGAACTCATGATGCTTCCGAATGAACATGAATTTCAGATACTTCCTGGAAGACGGGTGAATTGGGATCTGGAAGTATGTGTCCTTTAGATCTAGAGTGCACATGAAGTCCTGGGGTCTTATCGCTTGTATGACTGTGTCGGCCGTCTCCATCCTGAAAGGTGTCTGTTCGACAAACCTGTTCAGGGCCGAGAGGTCGATGACTGGTCTCCAGTCTCCAGACGCCGTTTTCACAAGAAAGAGTCGACTGTAGAAGCCCTGGGACCTGTCGAGGACTTCCTGGAGAGCGTCCTTCTCCAACACAGACTGGACTTCTGCCCAGAGGGCAAACTCCTATGCGGATCCCTTCGCACAGGAGTTCGATAGAATCGGCACTCGAGTCAGTGGAGGGAGAGAGCGTGAACGGGATACAATACCCTGAACGAATCACCTCGACCGTCCAGGGTTCGGCCCCATGGTGAAGCCACCTTTGCCAGCGACTTTGCAGGCATCCCCCACAGGTGGGCAAATGGGAGGATTGTCTGTGTTATTGGGACCGGCCTCGGCCGGATCCCTTCTTACCCTTTCCTCCACGAAAGGACTTTTTGCTGTGAAAGGCCTGCTTCGCACCCTTTTTACCCTGTTGTTTTGGGTTTCTAGCCCTTTTCGGTTGCGGGTTTTGCTGTGCTTTCAGCTGTGGCTGAGAGGGGTAAGGTCTAGCTGTTAAGACCTTTTGTATGAGGGAGTCCTGACTGGACTTCTTCCACCTCTCTGCCACCCACTCAACATCCTCGGGATGGAACAAAGAATTGCCCTCAAAAGGAGCATTTCTCAGTCTCGCTACTTCGGCCTGAGGGAGTTGTCTATGGAACTTGCCTATGATGGCATCTCTCCTCTTCAGGATAGTGTTGGCCCAAAGGTTCACTACCTGATGGGAGAGGAGCTCGATGGCCCGAGTGCCAGACGTAAGGAAAGTCTCCAAAGACTTCTTGGAGGACTCCCGAGACAGGTCCTTAGACCGCATCAGTTGTCCTAAGGATCCTAACCAGAAATCCAGCAACGAAGTAGCCTGCATGGCGTACTTCGCCACCTTCTCCTGGTTTAGGATTTCCGAGGCCGTAAAGGAGACTGGAAGTCCCGTAAGTTTCTCGAAGGGTGTGGCCTTCGAGAGCGCCTCTATAGAGTGGTCGAGAGGCAGTGTTGGAAGATATTCCCCGAGGATCTCATAGTACCTCCACTGAAACACATACAGAGGTGGTAGGAGCTTGAAGGACGAGCTGGAGCAGAGAGAGGAGGTGGACCCAGTTGCCTGGGACACTGCCTTCTGTTTGGCACTCTTCAACACCTTTGACCAAGGCAAAGCTGCACTGGTCTTATGAGGTTTCTCAGTGCCGTAGAACTGGTCAAGGACCGTTTCTTTTCCTTCTAGAGTGGCTGCCGATGGATCTGGAAGTCCATTGATGGAACAGATGCAGGCTAGGAACTGCCAGAAGGTGTGTTCCGACTCCTTCCTCTTATCCTCCGTAAGCTTAGGGCTAGCAGCTGCTGGCAGAGCGTCATCCTCGAGATCGCTCTGCCCTTCCACATCCGAGCTCTCATCCATAGGAACCCGGAGTGGGTATAAGTCGTCAACTAGATAGACTGGTGATAGGGAGACTGCCGAGGAGGTGCTCGCTTCCGGCTGCCTGAAAGGCAGTGAGGAAGGAAGCCTGGCTGAGGATTTGGGGATGGTGAACAAATCCTTCGGTTCCCTCCCACGAGGCCGGAGGTCCTCTGTCCCCAGGGGCCTAGAGGACTCCGTCGGTTTACAGGTGGAATGTAAGTCCGTTGCCGTACGGGGTGAGTCCCGTCCGGTCGCAGGTCGTGCCTCCCCTAGACACTATCTCGACCGGTAAGGGACAGAGGGAGTCTCAATAGGAAGTAACCCTATCCTCCTTGAGAGGCGAAGGACGAATACTTGTCCTTTTCCCCTTTGGCCTGGCCTGTGGCGTCTTGAACTGCAGGGGGATACCCTGAGGTTCATACCTAATCTCCTCCAGAGGTCTTTTGCGAGGGGATGACCGTCTCCCCTTGCCAGAAGGACCCGCCTGTGTGGGATCTCCCGAACTCCTAGAATCGGAGGGAGGAGAGGACCCTGGGAAGAGAAGAGGCGATAAGGGGATCCTAGGTGTGTCACTTAAGGACTGGGAGCGGGGAACGACTCCTTTCATGGCTTGGCGCATTACATTGAAGGTGCTAAGCCACGGGGAGTCACGGGCTCCTGAGGAACTAAGGGGGAGGTCCTTAGGAAAGAACTGCTCCCTGGGTTTAGGAACCTGGGCAGGTTTCCTAACCCTCTAGTCTGATGGAGGCTTCCCTACAGGCAAGATCGGCACAGGCCTACCCTTAGGGATAGAATCTGGGCTCGGTCGCGCAGGCGACTGTTGTCTCTGTTGAGGCCTAAGGGGCTTGAGAGATATTGTGAGCGCCAAGATGGTCATGCGCTCTTGCGCCGAACTGTTGGTAGGCGGAAGGGTGGTCGTGAGCACGCCCTTCCCGATTGCCTGCACCTTTATGAGGTTGTTCGCGCGCAATAGGTTGTTTGTGTGCATGGCGCGCAACCGGTTGTTCGAGCGCATGGCGAGCAGCTGTATGTTCGCGCATATGGCGCGCCATAGGATGACCCCGTGCGCCATGTTGTTTGCACGCGTCAAGTCGGTCGTGTGCGCCAAGTCGGTCGTGCGTGCCAATTTGGCCGTGAGCGCCAACTTGGTCATGCGCGCCAACTTGGTCGTGTGCACGAGAGCTCTCAAGTTGGTGAGAGAACTCGCTGCTACGCTCACCTGAAGGTTCCCGATACCTTGTGTTGTGTAAGCGCGAACGATCAATACAACGAGAGTTTGAAAACTGTCATAAAAAGAACTGTGTTGCGCGAGCCTGAAGGATCAACGCAACGAGAAACCGAAGTTTCTCTGTCACAATACACCGAGGTGTTAGCACGACTAAAGTTACGAGAGCCCAAGGGTTCATCGTAACTTAGATTACGAGACCCCGATGGGACAACGTAACGAGGAACCGAGGTTTCTCTGTCACGAGATCCCGAAGGATCAACGTGACTGACGGTACGAGAACCCGGAGATTCAACGTTACCGTCATTACAAGAGCCCGAGAGTTCAGCGTAACAGAAACCCGAAGGTTTCAAGTCACGAGAGCCCGAAGGCTCAGCGCGACGGAGACCCGAAGGACTCCTGCTGTCATGAGAACCCGCAGGATCAACATGACGAGAGCCCGAAGGCTCACGATCACACCAGCCCAAAGGGTGATCGTCACGAGACCCCGAAGGATCAATGTGAGGTGAACCAGCAGGTTCAAACAGACGTCTCCTCACAGCCCGAGGAGGAGAACGTCCGGAGTGGAGAGGGGTTACCCACCCCTCTACTCTACAAACCTCTGGAGAGGAACGTTCAACAGACTCCGCCCGAGGGGGAGACTGATTAAGGTCTACAGATAATTCCTCTGCAGGGGAGGAGAGTTCACCCGATGGAGAACTACGCTTATAACAAGGTTCTCCTTCCGCCCCTGGAGAAGAACCTAAAGCATAAGAAGATTGCCGATGCACAGAGGCAATCTTCTCTCGCGAATGAAAGATATGTTCCCCCGAAGGGGAAGCTCACCTTGGAGAGAGCCCTGCCACCGCCCCTGGTGGGTTAGCTAACTCCTCGGCGTCGGAACCAGACTCTCGGCCTGACCGACGGGCAACAGCGCCTGCGCCCAGAAGAGGAGGATCGACCTCAGCAGAGGAAGATGACCGCCTTCTCTCTGCTCCCCTATGGAGGAGTTTGAGGAGAACTTCCTTCGTAGGAGGACCATCGACGCCCAGCGATGGCCACAAAGACACAAGGTCCGGAAAAGAAAAGGCGCTCCCTGGGGGAAGAGAAGGAGCCAACTCACTAAGGGAGCCGCCACCTTCGTCTATCCCACAGGGTTGACCTGGAGTCACAACCCTTGCACTACTGCTCGACCAAGCCCTGGAAGGGCCTGGTTGAGGATTAGCTTCGGGCAGAGATTAGGGCGTAGAGGAAGCAGAAACCCGCGATTTCTTCGATTTCGAGGAAGACCCCGAAAGCGAAGATTCGCGTTTAGACTTCTTCTTACACGCAAAACTCTCCCACTGGGAGGCAGGCCACTCCCTACACTCGGAACAGGTGTTGTCCCATGAACACTGAGTTCCCCGGCAAGCCGGGCATTAAGGGTGTAGATCCGTCTCCACAGACGACATGAAGGTGCTGCAGCGGCGGCCTTCAATTCCTGGACATGTCCGCATAGCAGGACAATAACCAAACACACACCGATACACACAAAAGAAAAAGTTAAAGTAATAAAGTCAAGGCAGTTTGTTTGATGGGAGAGAGAGACGGCATGTCCGCACTCTACCGAGCCAAAAGCAAAAGTGGTTACACAACCGACAGGTGTGAGTGAGCGGGGTAGCTAGTCTACCCCAACCCACTCCCGCTAACTAGTGGATGGGGTAATTATCACTCACTAAAATTGTCTTGGCTGGTTTTCAGCGCTGCCGAAAGTAATACCCAATAAATAGCGAAGGTTTGTATCTGTGTCGGAACAAATCTATTTTTGGCTGAGTGCCATGTCATCCTGATGGACTCACCCTTTTGCTGACCCCTCCAAAAATTACTTTATCTGCGGTCATTTCTGCTTAATGACAAGTAAAGGAATGGCGTTGCGGTAGTAGTAAGGAAGGAGCTCCACCGGGTACCTAGAACGGCACCCACTTCTTTTGCCACTCTTCCCCCTTACATCAAAGAGTTAAATCTATTCGGGATGAAGATTGCTATGTGTTGTATGTAGAATACGTCCCCTGATATTAGGCGATATCCTTTATTGGATACTCGCGCCAGGAGTTAGAATCCTGGAGACCTTCGGTTTAATTCTCTGGGAGTATCACTGTAGTAAATATCCCTTAGAAATCTACCTAAAGGAACCTTCCATAAGCATCAGGACGACATGGCTATCTCACCCAAAAATAGATTTTTCACTTTACTAACTTTCCTCAAAATCCGTTTTATAGAAACCCTATGTATTGACAAAAATGCTTCATTTAACTGAATGGTAATTCCCTTAACGATTATTTGTCTTGATAAACGAGTTGGCTTTCATCTCAACAAAATGTTATGTTAGCCACACGTGGTTGAGATGGTGTAGGATCGAGCGTGCATACGCAGAGGGGTAGAGAGGCGTAACAAAGGAGTAGTTGTGTCTGTGGTCGAGAGTTTGTGATTGAGTGCACAAGGTAAACACAGACGTAGTTGTGTGAGCCTTGGGCGTAGCTGGGCGAGGTAAGCTCAGAGCGCACTCTTCAAGTCGACAACGATTTGTGTTGAGGGGAAACAATGTTGCTCCCCTTATTATTATGTGAAGTTCTTACTTTCTCCCTTGTAAAAGGTATGCACTTGTTTTAGTTATAATTTATGTTTTAATAGCACTTGATATTGTCTATTGTGGTTATCTTTTTAAATGTAATAAACGGATTTTGAGCAAAGCGAAAAATCTATTTTTGGGTGAGATAGCTATGTCATCCTGATGGAAGGTTCCTTTAGGTAGCTTTCTAAGGATATTTGCTAAAGGGATACTCCCAGAGAATTAAACCGAAGGTCTCCAGAACTGTAACTCCGGGCGTCAGTATCCTTAATATATCTTTAAGGATATCGCATAATATCAGGGGATGTATTTTTTGATACGACACATGGCAATCTTCACCCCAAATAGATTTAACTCTTTGAGGGGGAAGAGTGGCGAACGAAAGGGGAGCCGTTATCAAGGTACCCGGTGGACCCCCTCCCTGTACTGCTACGGCCCATCATTCCTTGTTGCATTTAAGCAGGAATAGCCGCAGATAGAGTAGTTTCGGGTGGAGTCATTATAAGAAAGAAGGGTGGGACCATCAGGACAACATGGCTATCTCACCCAAAAATATACTATATCTGTGGGTTTGTATAAGTGCCTTTTCTTTGAATGAGTTCCTTACATGGTCTCCTAGACCTTTATATATGACATTACCGTTGTCTGTCATATCCACTAAGCTTGGAACTAGCTTAGGACTTCCTGCCCCCTGCAGGGAAAGTGTCGACTTAGACAATAAGGATTCAAAGTTTGTATCTCCATAGGGATGGATGGTAATTCTTAGAGATCACCCTTTTCATCCCTTGGAAATCTGTACTCTGATTTCAAGTTGGGCTCTTCTAGGGTTTAATTAAAACTAATATGCTTTATTCGTCTGTAACTGAGACAGCAGCAATAAGACGCAAATAAGTTTAGTATTTTACTTTGCAACTAGATTATCAAATGTAGTTACAATCAGGTATGAATCTGATCCGGCATTGAAAACACATCAGTGTCCATATTTTCTATTGTCGAAAAAATATGTAATTTTATCGAAATGATGCCACTCAATGGAAATGTGAAACCAAATCAGACTGATTTGTATAGATTTTGGAAATTTACTCGGCACTGGTGTTATTGATCAGTTATGCACATACAGTACTGTATATGGAACAGTGTGTTAATCATCGTTGCGATTTGCACTCGAGGGTAACTGTACCCATGCACCCAATGCACTGGAAAGTCCCAAATTAGTTCACTGTTCATCGCAGCGCTAGACGACGGGTTTTATAACACCACCCGCCGCCACCACAACATGCTTTATTTCATGTACTTGCCTCGTATAGAGTCTGTAAAAGATCTGGTTAATCTCCACCCAGTGTATAAGCGGAGTCTACCAAAGCCCCTGTGTTGGAAGAAGTTCCGTGAAGAAGCAATTTTCTTTGGATCGTGACCTGCGGGTGAGTTGTTAGGATCCGCTCTGCGAATAAGTAGGTGAGCATTGCTCTCAGTTATCTTAGGGATAGATTTTGATCCTGAGGTTTCGCCTCGGAAGAGCTGTCCTTCCTTGAAGTCTGAAGTTCTATGAAGATAGACCTTAAGACACTCTACTGGGCATAGAGAGACATCTTCCTTCAGTAGGCAGATTCTCCAAGGACCCCATCCCTTGGTGGGTAGCTCGTTCTCGGCCAGAAAGGCAGGATCAGGAAAAGGGTTCAGTTCTCCTGTGTCTAGGAACTGAATATGGCCTATATCCCTGATAGGGCCAATATTTTGCTAACTCTAGCCCCTGAGGCTACTGTGAACAGAAAATTGACTTCCTGTGTTAGTTCTTTTAGAGTACAATCCTCCTTGTTTAGGTTCGAAGCAAAGTGCAAGACTTTGACCAACGACTATGTAATGGGCTTGGGAGAGGTTGACGGCTTGGGTCTTGTGCATGCTTTGGCACCTTATAGAAAGTTTCGCTTGTGAGGTCCACCTCAAAGGCGTATACAAGAGGTCTAGTCAGGGCTGACTTACACGCGGTTATCGTAGTGGAAGTCAGGCCTTGTTCAATTAGGTAAATGAAGAGACAGAAATCTGTTGAAATTTCTGTTGGTCACCTTGTTTTCACAAGGGATACCCATTTCTTCCAAGATAATTCACATTGTCTCCTGGTTGAACTTGACTTGTGCTCTACAATGAAGTCAACCTTGTTCTTAAAGATCCCAAACTTTTTGTTCGCTTCTAGGGCGAAGAAATCATGAGATGTAGGTTGCTGGTTCTCGAAGATGAAATGTAAACAGTCGACTTCTGCACCAGTTTGGATAAAACTGGGTTCGGGAGAGGAAACAGCTTCAGTTTCATTTCTAGAACTAGAGGGAACCAATTGTTTTTGGGCCATTTGGGGGCCACTACACCAGCTGTTCCTCTGAAGGATCTCAGCTTGTCGAAGACTTTTAGCGGGAGATTGGTTGGTGGAAACAGGTAAATCCGACTCCATCCGTTCCAGTCGAGAGACATGGCGTCTATCGCTTCTGCTTAAGGTTCTCGTAAGGGGCTACATAACGAGGTAGTTTCTTGTTGTTGCTCATTGCGAAGAGGTCGATCTGCAGTTCTGGGACTTTTATCGAAAATAAAGGGGAATGAGTGCGTCTAGGGACCATTCTGTCTCTATCGGCTTTCGCCTGGATAGAGCATCCGCCGTCACATCACGGAACCCATGAAGGTGAACTGCTGATAAATGCCATCGTCTCTTCCATGCCAGGTGGAAGATGGCTAACATCACATGATTGATGTGAGGTGAACTCGAGCCTTGTCGATTTAGACATATTACTATCACCTCGTTGTCGAGTACCAGTCTGATGTGGACTGCTCTGCGAGGGGATAGTCTCTTCAACGTCAGGAAGACTGCCATAGCCTCCAAGATGTTGATGTGAAAGTTTTGAACTGGTGTGATCAATTCCTTGCACTTTCATTTCATGCGAATGGCCTCCCCATTCTTCCAGGGAGGCGTCCGTGTGTATCACCACTGATGTGTGTGGTGGTTGCAAGAGAATTGTCTGTGCTAGGCTCTTATTCGCTGACCACTGCCTTAATAGCGTGCGCAATCGGGTCAGTGTCAACCTTGTTGATCTCTTCTAGCGTTCGATGCGTATCTTCTCCAGACTTCTGACGCATCCTTTATCTGTGCTTCTAGCACCAGGTCTGTTACTACTGCGAACTGGAGAGAGCCCAGTACTCTTTCCTGTTGGCGTCTTGAAATCCTCTTGTGTTGGATTAGTTTCTTAACAGATGCTGCTATTTCTCTCCTCTTCTTTAATTGAATGGAGAGGTGGTATGACTGCAAGTTCCCATGGATTCTTGACCATTGAAACTTGTGAGTTGGAGAAAGGAGAGACTTCTAGCGATTGATCTTGAAGGCCAGGTGTTCCAGGAACTGGATCACCTTTCCGGCCACTTGCGGCCGATTGTGTCTGCTAGCTTTGTGAATACCTTTGGGGCTATGTTTAGTCCAAAAGGAATGGCTGTGAAGACATATTTTGTCTTCTGTAGCTTGACTCCTAGGTAGGAGGAGAGGGGGCGACTGACTGGTAGGTGCCAGTAAGCATCTGCCAGGTCTATTGAGACTGTGTACGCCCCTCTTTGGTAGAATGGTCCTTATGTGTTGCAATGTAAGCATCCAGAATTTGTTGTTCTCGATGAACTTGTTGAGTGGAAACAAGTCTAGAATGACTGGGTTTGTCCGAGTCTTTCTTGGGAACACAAAACAGCCTTCCCTGGAATTTTGATGGACTTCGCTTTTCTCATTACCTTCTTGTTCAAGAGTTTTGAGGTATATTCTTCCAATAAGGGGATGGAGTGTTGGAAGAATTTTGGAAAAGTGGGGTGGATTTTTGTTCCATTGCCAACCAGGTTCATTCATAATTTGGCTGTGGACCCAGGGATCGAAGGTCCAAGGAACCCGAAAGTGGAAAAGTCTGCCTCCTACCTGGAACCTCTCATTGTTTAGACGATCCTGAGGACTTGTTTCCATGACCGCGTCCTCCTCCACCCTTGGGGGGTTTCCGGAGAATCCTCTTTTTGGGCCCTTACCTTTGTAGGGCCGAAAGGTGGTCGAGTGCTTTTCAAAGCCTGGATTAAACACAGGTGACTGACTACCAGCTGTTGAGAGACCATCTGGAAGGTGCAGTTCTAATGAAGATTTCCTCTTTGAGGACATGCCCCACATTAGGAGAAGGTTCCTATTCTCCGTGGTGGCTTTGGCAATGACTTCTTGGACCACTTCTTATGGGAAAAGATCTTCACCCCAGATACATGATGATATCAGTTTTCTGGGTTCGTGTTTCACCATTGTTGCGGCAAACACATGCTCTCTACAGGTCCTTTTTGACCTGAGAAAAGCATACAAATCAATCACAAGGTTGGGGCATTATTTAAGGCCTGCACACATTTCCAAGCAGTTCTGATCAGACAGGGAGGCGGCAAGACTATCTTTCGTGTCCTGTTCCCTTCTCAAAAGATGGTTTGGCAACTTTGGAAGGTTCTCATTAAACTGCTGGCCTGCTATCTCCGGATCTAATTTCGAGACGGAGAAGGTTAGATGTACCTCTTTCCACTTCTCCTCCCAGGAGGGCATAGCTAGAGTTAATGGTTTGCATTTCTCTAGGATTGGGCAGGATTTGCCCTCTTTGACTGCTCTTATGACACAGTCTAGGGCTTTCCCCAAAAGGGGCAAGGCTCTGGAGGAAGGAGCTATGAAGGTTGGGTGCTTCTTGCTCAATGCTGAGACTTTGGAGTTAGTATATCCGGCTCCTTTCTAGGTCTTGGTAAGGATGGCTTGTGCCTTGTCATGTTCTAGGACAATGACTTCCTTCGGTATAGTCTCCTCGCGGGATATAGGTTCATCTCACAGTCTCACGTAGCAATCTGAGTACGCTGGGCCAGAATTGAAGCTCTTCAAGGGGTTTGGCACCAACTTCTTGGAGATATAAAGCTTCCCATTCAACATGGGCATGTGTTCCGTCTACCTCCAGAGGTTGGTTTCGGAGCAGTGAGGGAGGTCAGATATTTTAAGTGGCTTAGCAGAGCCTCTGGAAGCGCCAGGGCGTTTCTCTTCCTGTACCTCTCTCTTCATCTCTTTGAGATCTTGCTTATTCTCCTATTGTTCCTTCCGGAACAGTTTCAACATCTGCTGGATCGACTCTAGGAGCGCTTCGCTCCTGCCGACCTGTCTAGCCAGTTGGGGAGTTGGGGCTGAAGAGGTTGACGGCATAGGTTGATATGCCGACACAGTGAGCTGAGGGACCTCAGTCACCGTCGAAACGGATCCTTCTTCCTCCGTGGGTGGTTGAACCACTCCTTATTCAGAGCCTTCTTGCAGTAGGTCCTGTCCGGTGTCAATGGACACCTCCGACATCCGTTCTTGGTGGATGTCCAAGCCTTGCAGTGCCTTGTTGATATCCGTGTCCACTGTCTGTTGGATAAAGGGAGGCTGGACCTGTACCTGAGGCACAAACGTACTAGATTGAGCCTTAGGGAACAGTAGGCACTTCAGAGATTTGTTAGGTAGGTAAGGTCCCGGAGAGTTCTTCTGGAAGCCTCATACTCACCTTCGAAGGGTTTCCCTTGCTGTATCCCTTGACTCCGTAGTGTAAGGGATATCTTCTCCAAAGCCGTCGGTCAGCAAGGTCGAGCAGTTGGAGCAACCCTTCGGGTCCCAGTAACTCATGGATCCAGATACGATGCAGCAGGGGGCATAAGACCTGTACATCGTATGCCCACAAAAGTTCTTACTTTTGTGGTTGCAGAAAACAACTGTACACTTCCCGATAATCAAAGGATTCATCAGGGTGTTGAGGGAATGCTTCAACCTCAGCATGTTATGCAGTCCCAACAATAGACAGCGAAAGGATACTCAGAGTATGTTAGAAATACTTGTACTACTGTATTGTATATACAGTAGTTTTCCAACTACTGTATTGTTATATACTGTAGTTTTACTGGCTACTGCATTGTTGTATACTGTAGTTTTACCGGTACACTACCAGGGTTAGGCTAGTGCCTGGCAGCACTAAGTGATAGAGAGAGAGAAAGAATGGAAAGGAGGGTTTCCTATTATTATGGTTTAGCACAATAAATGGAAGTGTAGGAGGGCTACTGCCGCCTACTGTCTCTATGCCAGAATGAGAATTCCAATGGAAGGGGAGGAATGCATCTGATTCTAGCTTCCATCCAGCCACAACTTTTGCCGCCGGCTGTACTGCCGGTTGTGAGGTCTGTGGATAGCAGTCCAAGAGAGGACTGAAGAATTCTCAACAGTATATTGGGTTTCCCACCGGCAGCCATCAGGAGGTAGGACTTCAAGGGGGAATAGGGCTGGCGGGCAAGTTTGTATGAATAGCTAAGGTTTGTATCGTTAGGTAAAATACAAATTATCTACAAATTTGTCATTTGTTCTGTAACTGGAATACAAACCTACGCTATTTATTTAGGGGTGACTTACCCTTAGGAAGGTTGGACATCCTGCAAATCTGGATTTTGGCTTTACAAGCGGGCTCCTTATCTGAGTATGTTAGCATTCAAAATAAGGAGTTCCTGCGCCTCACTAAAACCTTTCTACGCAAGGTTCACGGCCTAAGAAAGCTGTGTCGAGATATTTAGAAGTGCGACTGTCCAAGTAAAGGTATTACGAGTCTTTTTGTAGGAAAAACTGTTGTGACCAAGACTTTCCCAATACCACCTCGCCAGGGTATGGGAACGCAACAGTATTAGTTTAATACTAGCTACACAAGAGAGCATGGTTTACCTGCAGTGGTTTGAGGTCAGCTTATGCAGAGAAACCAGGATGCTGCTTTCCCCAAGAAAGGGAAGGATGAAGAAAAGAATAAGAGCCAGTCAAACCTTTTCATTCACGCAGACTAAAACCAGGTACCATTGCCCTCAACCTTCTTCTACTTGTCCAATGAGGAGCTTGAGGTATTATACCAGCTTTTGTGCAGCCACCACAGGGCCGATAGAAAACGTATCGAGCCTCACGTGGGTCACGTCTAGCAGGTTTTGGGCTGTGAAAGTAGTTGTCATTTCCACACCCCAGCCTAAAGAGCCTGCATCACTGAGAAGTTTCTCTTGAATGCCAGGGAAGTAGCTACGTCCCTCACATCATGAGCTCTGGGGCGACGTGAAGGACGAGGGTCTGGATTCAGCGCATGATCTATGACCTTGCGAATCCATGCTGAGATGGTGATCTTGGTCGTTCCTGTGCTGACGAAGAGTACAGGCACACGAGGACGGGCTGCGGCTGTTCTCTTAAGGTACAGCCTCAAACTCCTCACTGGGCAGAGTAAAAGATTATTAGGGTCATCTGTTACAGAACGAAGACTCAAAATCCGGAAGGAGTCGAATCGAAGATCCGCTACTCCCGGGTTCTGAGTCTAAGCAATAAACTCAGGGACAAAGCTGCACGTTGCCTCTCCCTAAACCCTTGAATGGGCGGTGTCATATGAGAGATCATGAAGTTCACTGACTCGCTTGGCCGAAGCTAAAGCTAGCAGAAACAACGTCTTCCTAGTTAGGTGGCAATCTGTTGCCTGGTTTAATGGTTCATAGGGAGGTCTCTTAAGAGACCTTAGAAATCGAACCACGTTCCATGGGGGTGGTCTCACTTCAGACTGAGGACAGGTAAGTTCATAACTCCGTATGAGTAAAGAAAGTTCTAGCGATGAAGAAATGTTCATTCAGTTCAGTCTAAATGCGATGTTTAAGGCTGTGCGATAGCCTTTTACCGCCGAGAATGACAGGCGCAATTCTTCCCACAAATACACGAGGAACTCCCCTATTGCTGAAAGAGTGGCCTCGAGAGGAGAGATACCCCTTCCACGACACCAACCACAGAAGACCTTCCCCTTTGCCTGGTAGACTGCTGCTGATGACTTTCACAGGTAACCAGACATCCTGCTTACAACTTGTGAAAATCCTCTCTGAGAAAGAAGATGTTGGATAGTCTCCAGGCATTAAGTCGTAGCGAAGCTACGGCTATGTGGAATATGTTGGCATGTGGCTGTTTGAGTAAATCGTGTCGTGGAAGGAGTTCTCTTGGAGACTCTGTCAGGAGTTGCAGAAGGTCCGGAAACCATTCCACGTGATGCCATAGCAGAGCTATGAGGATCATTGAGAGGTTTACCAATGCTCTGGCTTATGCGAGTATCCTCCTCATCAGACAGAACGGGGAGAAGGCGTAAACGTCGATGTTGTCCCACCGCTGTTGGAATGCATCTTGCCAGAAAGCCATGGGGTCTGGGACTGGGGAGCAATACAACGGGAGCCTGAAGTTTAGGGCCGTTGCGAAGAGATCCACAGTCGGAGAACCCCACAAAGTCAGGAATTTGTTGGCTACTAGATGATCCAAAGACTAATCGGTACTCACTATCTGAGATGCTCTGCTCAGGTTGTTGTTGGCGAGCACATTCCCTTTGCCCGGAACGAAGCATGCCAATAGTGTTATCGAGTGAATCTCGGCCAATCTAAGTATCTCTACTGCTAGATGGGATAGGAGCTGCGAAAAAGTACCTCCTTGCATGTTGATGTAAGCCACTACTGTAGTGTTGTCCCCATCCTTTTTTGAGGCCAGTCGTCCAGGTAACGAAGGAGTCGGATGCCAATCCTGTGTGCCCAAGATGACACAGGGCAAACACTCTGGTGAGGACTTGAGGTGCTATGGAAAGACCAAAGCACAGCACTTTAAACTGGTATTTCCTGTTGTCTAGGCTGAATCTTAAGTAATTCCTTGAAGACGCATGGATTGGGATCTGGAAGTATGCGTTCTTTAGGTCCAGTGTGCACATGAAGTCCTGTGGTCTTACCGGTAGTCTGACCGTGTCTGCCGTCTCCATGCTGAACAGAGTTTGTTTGATAAACTTGTTCAGAGCTAAGAGGTCGATGACTGGTCTCCAGCCTCCAGACGCCTTTTTCACAAGAAAGAGTCGACTGAAGAAGCCTGGGGACCCATCAAGAACCTCCTGGAGAGCGCCCTTCTTACATAGGGTCTGGACTTCTGCCCAAAAGGGGCAACTCCTTTGCTGATCCCATTGCAAAGGAGTCTATTGACACTGGATTCCTGGTCAGGGGAGGGAGAGATGGTATGAACGGGATGCAATATCCTAGATGAATCACAGAGATTGTCCAGGGTTTGGCCCCGAGTTGCTTTCACCTGTCCAAGCAACATTGAAGGCATCCCCCTACAGGTGGACAAGCAGGGGGAGAGCCTATCCTAGCATTTGCAGCTTCGGCCATTCCCTCTAGGATATTTTCCTCCCCTGGAGGCCTTTATGCCTTTCCTGTCCTTGGCAGGAAAGGGCTTCTTAGATACCGTGGTCTTTGCTGCTGTCTTGTTCGTCGTGGTCTTGGCTGGACGTGACTGCTAAGGAGCTGGTGGTTTATAGGGCTTGGATGTCAAAGCCCTATGAGCCTCCATCTCTCAGCAGCATGTTCCACGTCCTTACGCTCGAATAGATGGGCTCCCTCTAGAGAGGAATATCTGAGCCTAGCGATCTCGCCATTTAGGACTTGTTGTTGGGATCTCTCAGACACCGCATTCCGACATTTCAGGATGGTATTAATCCACAGGTTTGAAACTTGTGGTGGGCGAAAAACTCGATTGTGCAAGTGCCTGAGAAGAGGAAAGTCTCCATTGCTTTTCTGGTATGTTCCTTGGAGAAATCCTCAGTCCTTACCAGGATTCCCAAGGTCCCTAACCAGACATCAAGCTACAAAGTAGCCTGCATGGTGTACTTCGTGACCTTCTCCTGGTTAAGAATCTTGGTTGACGAGAAAGAGACTTGTCAGTTGGACAATCTCTCTAGAGAGAGTCCCTTGGTGAGCTCTTCCAAGGGGCGATGGAGAGGAAGAGCTGGACGAGGCTTGTCCAAGATCTCAAAATACTTCCTCTGTTGGACACGAAGAGGTGGGAGAATCTTGTTGGTAGAGCCGAAACGTTGGGAGGAGGCATGTTCGGAGAGCTGTAGGGGGATCTTCAGCCCCTGATACCAGGGCAAGGCTGCACTGGTCTTTGAGGGTTTCTGGGTGCCAAACATATGGTCTTACCGTGTATTTGCTCTCTCGTGAGGGTCAGTAAACCCTTTGAGAACCCTTTCGAGAGCCAAAATCTGCCAGAATGCATGTTCCAACTATTTCTGCTCTCCTTCCAACGTTGGACTTGCAGCGAAGTCTCCTTCTTCCATCCCCGAGCGCTCTTCTCGGGGTGGGTCGCGGACATCCCTCAAGTGACTGGCTGTTTCTGTAGACTTAGAAGTCCTTTAAAAGGACTTCGGAAGAGTCTTGGAGTCCTTGGATTCCTTCCTAAGGAAGGAGGTAGGACTCCAGCATCGAAGGCCGAGATGTCGTATCCCTCATGATTTCCATTGGTGGTGGAGAACTCTCTGTGCGAGGGAAGGCTTCCTCCGAAGGTGGAAGAGAGGAAGTCCTTTCGTCACGCGACTCCCTCGGCAAAGGTGAGGTAGGAGAGTATCCGGTGGGTAGATCCAGGAGGAACGGGCCTCGATGGTCTAACGGGAGTCAGGTTTACCCTCGGGGAAGTGACCGTGTCTGAGACCCCTCTCTTCCTCTTCAGGGGAGAAGAAGCCAGGGTTCCTTGCAGAAGGTCTGCTGGAGAAGTAAGATGCTCTAAAGAGCGGGCCCGACAGAGCAGGTTTGAAGGCTTGTACCACTGCCCTGACCAACGCACTGAACCATGCCTGCTGACTGACTGCCGCACTGTCAGACAGATCCCTGACGAGAAAGGGACTAAAGGTTCCCTGCGAGGAGTCTCTGCTGTAGGTGAGTCCGCCTTAGAGGAAGGCAGTTTCGGAATACTGAACCCTTCTGTGGAGACCCGTTCCCCTTTCCATGGCGGTTGCGCTGAAAGGCGTTTGCGGGGAGGAGAACGAGGCGATGGTGACCTGTCGATGCAATGTTCCCTTGCGTGGAGAACCTGCTCATGGCCACTGCGCAAGTGCGCAGGTGAGCGCTGGCGCATTGGCAAGCACAAATGCGCAGGAGAGTGCTGGTGCGTAGCAAGGTGCTGTGCAGTGTGTTGCGCAGTCTCCCTAGAATGCGCAGGAGTGTTGGAGAGCAGTAGACGCTGCGCAGGGTGTTGCACAGTTCCCCTAGAACATGCAGGAGAGCGCAGGCACACAGAACGCTGGCGGGCAGTTCGGCGCTGCGCAGGAGGTTGCTGGAGAGCAGCTACAGGAGAATGCAGGTGCGCAAATGAACACTGGCGAGCAGGAGAGCGCTAGCGAGCCAGGGGTTGCTGATAAAGCTTCGGCACTGGAGCGCTGGAAGGCAGGAGAGCGTCGTCGTATAGGAGAGCGTTGGTGAGCCGGAGACCGAGGTTGTGCAGGAGCGCGCTGAGATTTTGATGAGCGGTGCTGAGCACTGACGAGCTCGGGCTGTAGAGCGCAGTTGCGCTGGCAAGCGTAGGTTGGCTGATGAGCGCTGACAGCTGGCAAGCGTAGGTTGGCTGATGAGCGCTGACAGCTGGCAAACGTTACTCCCTAGAATGACGAGGCTGCGCTGGAGAGCGCCTGAGATCTGGAGATTGCTAGGGCATTGAAAGGCGCTGAGGACGAGCAGGAGAAGGCTATAGGTCTGACATTCCTGACATGAAGGTTCCGCAGGACCGGCCATCGAGTCCAGGGCAAGTGCGCATGGTAGCAGAAGTCAACACTCACACACACTAATACAAAGAGAAAGCACAAAAGAATTAATGGCAATCCAATTATAACAGTGAAGGATGAGGAACGGCAACGACCGTACACCATCTGAGCTAAAAGCAAAGTGAGCTAAATCACCAGTGGATGAGTGGGAGCAGTAGCAAGCTAACCACCCCCTACCACTGCTAACTAGCGGCATGGATAGTTAACCCTCGCTAAATTTTAATGGCTTGTCATTTCAGCTTCGCCGAAAGTAATATCCCTAGATAAATAGCGTAGGTTTGTATTCCAGTTACAGAACAATTATATTTCAATTTGCTTATGTATTTAATAAATTATTTTCTCCTTGCTGGCTTAAAAGTTTTCTTTTGATTAGCAAGAGGTCTTCTGTATGTTATTTTATTGACTAAGCAAGGGTGCCTACGATATCTCTTGAAGCAAGTTCTTGCTATGTTCCATGTCAAAGGACAAGCATCATTCCACCAGGGAACTACAGGACGTCGAGATTTACCAGATGTTCTTGGTATGGACAGCATGGCACCACACAACAGTATGCTCACTAAATACTCATATGCATGTATTGAACTATGGAATTCAATTATCTAGCAATAAATTTTAGTGGATTTATTAAATAACCCCAGTCGGCTTCCCCCACCTTCCAGTTGGGTAAACATGGAGATGGTATATTTTTTACCTACTTAAGGTGAATGGGCCAATGATCACTGCCATGATCATTCTGATCTACTGCCCATTGATAGTCTAACCTCAAAGATGAAGAACAAATAGTGATGTCTATGGCTGAATCGGAACTGTGGTAAACATCATGTCTTGTAGGGGAACCATCATTCATTAAAGTGATGTCATTCACGCCAAGCAGTTGTTCCACTATCAACCCCCCTCAATCAAAGTAGATTTCTCCACAGGGTATGTTTGGCATTAAAATACCTCATCAATATGACAAATTCGGAGATAATTTGTATTTTTCCTAACCATACAAACCTTAGCTATTTACATTGGGTTTACTTTTCGGCGTAGCTGAAATGACAAGCCAATAGTTTTTAACGAGGGTTAACTACCCCCGCGCTAGTTAGCGGGGGTAAGGGAAGGGGTAGCTTGCTACCCCTCCCCCCCCCCAACTCACCGGTGATTTGCTTCACTTCACTTAGAGGTAGGACTTGACTTGGGGGTCAGGGCTGACGGGCAAATATGTGTAAATAGCTAAGGTTTGTATGGTTAGGCAAAATACAAATTATCTCCGAATTTGTCATTTGTTCCGTAACCGAAATACAAACCACGCTATTTACATTGGGTGACTTACCCCTTAGGAAGGGTGGAAAGTCCCCAGCCTTACTGACTTTGGCTTTGCCCGGGGGCTCCGCCTCCCAGTGAGTAGCACTTGAGAAAAGGAGCCCCTGCACCTCACAAGTTCCTTGCTTCGCTAGGAACGAGTGGCCTACATAAGTTGTGCGTGGAGGAAAGAGCGTGAATCGTCCTATGAAGTTGACCTTCAGGATAGGACGTTCCCAATACCACCTCGTCAGGGTATGGGGGACGCGACAGTATTAAACTTAATACTAGGAGCACAAGGAAGCATGGGTTACCTGCAGAGATCGAGGTCAGCTATGCGAAGACCAGGGCGCTGCTTCCCCAAGAGAGGGGAGAATGAAGAAAGAAGTAAGGGTCAGACAAACTCTTTCATTCACGCAGACTAAAACCGGGTAACAACGCCCTCAACCTACTGCTACTTGTCCATAAAGGAGCCTGAGGTTAGACCAGCTGTTGTGCAGCCACCACAGGGCCGATAGAAAACGTATCGAGGCTCCTGTGGGTCACGTCCTGCAGGTAGTGGGCTGTGAAGGTCGTCTGACGCTTCCAGACCCCAGCTTGAAGCACCTGCGTCACAGAGAAGTTTCTCTTGAAGGCCAGGGACGTAGCAACGCCCCTGACGTCATGTGCCCTAGGGTGACACGACAGAGGAGGGTCTGGATTCAAGGCATGATAGATAACCCTTTGAATCCAAGCCGAGATAGTATTCTTGGTGACCCTCCTCTTCGTCCTGCCTGTGCTAACAAACAATGCTCACACTTGAGGACGAACTCCAGCTGTTCTCTTCAAGTAATACCTCAGACTCCTCACTGGACATAGTAGCAGCTGGTCTGGGTCGCTTGTTACAGAACGGAGACTAGCGATCCTGAAAGAGTCGAATCATGGATCCGGCACTCCAGGATTCTGAGTCTTGGCAACAAACTCAGGGACGAACCTGAACGTTACCTCCCCCCATCCCCTTGAATGGCCGATGTCGTACGAGAGACCATGAAGTTCACTAACTCGCTTGGCCGAAGCCAAAGCGAGCAGGAAAGCCGTCTTCCAAGACAGGTGGCGATCAAAGGCCTGGCGTAATGGTTCGAACGGAGGTCTCTTAAGAGCCCTGAGAACCCGAACCACGTTCCAAGGAGGAGGTCTCACTTCCGACTGAGGGCAAGTAAGCTCATAGCTACGTATGAGTAGAGAGAGTTCCAGCGAGGAAGAAATGTCCACGCCTTTCAGCCTAAAAGCCAAGCTTAAGGCTGAGCGATAGCCTTTCACTGCTGAGACAGAAAGGCGCATTTCCTCCCGCAGATACACGAGGAACTCCGCTATTGCTGGAATAGTGGCATCGAGTGGAGAGATACCCCTCCCACGACACCAACCACAGAAGACTCTCCACTTCACCTGGTAGACTCCTTCGCAGGACTTTCGCAGGTGCCGAGACATTCTCTCCGCAACCTGTTGCGAAAAACCTCTCTCCGTGAGGAGACGCTGGACAGTCTCCAGGCGTGAAGTCGAAGCTAGGCCACGACCTTGTGAGGGATGTTGGAGTGTGGTTGTCTGAGTAGCTCGTGTCGTGGGGGTAGTTCTCTCGGGAGCTCCGTCAGGAGCTGCAGAAGGTCCGGGAACCATTACGCGTGATGCCGTAGCGGAGCTATCAGTCATCGAACAGTTGACAGATCCTGTTGAGCACCCTTCTTATCAGACAGAACGGTGGGAAGGCGTACACGTCGATGTTGTCCCACTGTTGTTGGAAAGCATCTTGCCAGAGTGCCTTGGGGTCCGGGACTGGGGAGCAGTACAGAGGCAGCTTGAAATTCAACGCTGTCACGAACAGGTCCACCGTCGGGGAACCCCACAAAGTCAGGACTTTGTTGGCTATCTGAGGATCCAAAGACCACTCGGTACTCACTATCTGCGAAGCCCTGCTCAGACTGTCGGTGAGCACATTCCTCTTACCAGGAATGAAGCGAGCTGATAGTGTTATCGAGTGGACTTCGGTCCACCTCAGAATCTCTATTGCAAGATGGGATAGCTGCTGCGAAAAGGTACCTCCCTGCTTGTTGATATAAGCCACTACAGTGGTGTTGTCGCTCATCACCACCACGGAGTGACCGGCCAGGGTCCGTTGGAACTGTTGAAGAGCCAGGAATATGGCCTTCATTTCTAGCAGGTTGATGTGCAGGTACTTTTCTGATTCTGACCAAAGGCCTGAGGTCCTCTGGTTCAGAACGTGCGCTCCCCACCCTTCTTTTGACGCGTCCGAAAACAGTGTCAATTCCGGGGGGAGGACGAGAAGATCCACTCCCTTCCACAGGTTCTCGTCGACCAGCCACCACCACAGGTCCGTCTGTTCCAAAGGTCCTATCAGGACCTGTACGTCCGGGGAATCGGATCCTTGATTCCACCAGGACTTGAGCCGCCACTGCAGGGATCTCGTCCTGAGGCGGCCGTTTGAAAGCAGAAGAGCCAGGGAGGACAGGTGACCTGAGAGACGTAACCACGATTGGGCGGGAAGCTCTTCTCGCCTGAGGAAGGGTTCCGCCACCCTCCTCAGCCTTGCTATCCTGTCGTCTGATGGAAAGGCTTTGAGGAGATTGGTGTCTAATAACATGCCTAGATAAACCAGTCATTGGGACGGCTGCAGAGAGGACTTCTCGAGATTTACCAAGATCCCCAGATCCTGGCAAAGACCCAGAAGCCTGTCTCGGTGTCGAAGAAGGGTCGACTCCGAGTCTGCTAGGATCAGCCAGTCGTCCAGATAACGAAGGAGACGGATGCCGTTCCTGTGCGCCCAAGATGAAATCAGGGTGAACACTCTGGTGAACACCTGAGGTGCTGTGGAGAGACCGAAGCACAGCACCTTGAACTGGTAGGTCTTACCGTCTAGGCTGAATCTCAAGTACTTCATGGAAGACGGATGGATTGGGATCTGGAAGTACGCGTCTTTTAGATCCAGTGTGCACATGAAGTCTAGAGGTCTCACCGCAAGTCTGACCGTGTCCGCTGTCTCCATGCTGAACCGAGTTTGCTTGACAAACTTGTTCAGAGCCGAGAGGTCGATGACAGGTCTCCAGCCTCCAGACGCCTTCTTTACAAGAAAGAGTCGACTGAAGAAGCCTGGGGAGCTGTCGACGACCTCCTGGAGAGCATCCTTCTTGAGCATGGTCTCGACTTCTGCCCGAAGGGCCAGCCCTTTTACCGATCCCATGGCATAGGAGCTCAACGACACTGGATTCGCTGTCAGGGGAGGTTGAAATGTTATGAACGGGACGCGATAGCCTTGGCCGATCATGTAGATCGTCCAAGCATCGGCCCCATGTTGCTGCCACCTGTGCACGCAACTTTGTAGGCATTTCCCCACAGGTGGACACGCGAGGGGACTGCCACTCCTAGCGTTTGCGGCCGCGGCCGCCCCCTCTAGGACTATTGCCTCCCCTGGAGGACTTACCGTCCCTCTTGTCCTTAGCAGGAAAGGGCTGGGGCTTAGACACCACCTTCTTAGCTGCCGGTGCCTGCTTTGGTGTCTTGCGAGGCTGCTGCTGCTGTTGCTGCGGAGCTGGAGGTTTATAGGGCCGAGATGTAAGGGCCCTTTGGAGGAGGGAGTCCTGGTTAGACTTCCTCCACCTCTCAGCTGTGCGTTCCATGTCTTGAGGCTCTAACAGATTCTCCCCAAGGAGGGAAGCATGCCTGAGCCTACAGACATCCACGGCGAGGACCTTCGGGAGGAGATCGATGACGAGCAGGTGAATGTTGATGCGTCTGTGATCGCTGGCGTGCTGGTGATCGCTGGCAAGCAGGAGGGCGACGCGTGGAATCCTGTGAGGGCGCTGCCGGAGCGGTGCGCAAAGGCAAACACTCACGAACGGGCTCAGGAACAGGAGGCGCGTGGGCATACAGGCACTTTGGAAGTACGCGCAGGAGACCGCGAGCGTTGCTGCACTAGAACAGGCTGACAAGCAGGATCGCGAGGGCGAGGAGAAAAGTCCTTTTCCACAACCTGAACCGAAGTTCTAGGTAGCGCAGGCGAGCGTGGGCGCACAGAGCGCGAGTCAGGAACTGGGAGCGCAGGTGCGTTCTGACGGGCAAGAGATCTAGGGCGCTCAGGGAAACAATGGCGCACTGGGCGCTCAACAGGAACAACAGGATGAACGATGTCCTCAGAAGAGCGCTGGCGAGAAGAGGGGCGACGATCATCAGGAGAGCGCTGGTGAACAGGAGAACGCTGGCGATCAGGAGAACGCTGACGAGCAGGGGAGCGCCAGTGCGCTAACACTGCTGGAGGGTGCGCAGGGGAACCCTGATGCGCAAGGGAAGAACCCCCACCGTGGGAAGCAACCCTTTGCCCCGAAGGGACCGTTGCCCGTCGGCTGACGAGGTCAGGCGTCTGGACGTCTGCACCAGAAGCTGAAGGTCTGGAAGGCGTAGGAGACCTTTAGCGAATGGGAGAGCGATGGCGAGCAGGCGATCGGTGGCGCGTTGGTGAACGCTGGCGCGTAGGCGAGCGATGGCGCGTTGGCGAGCGATAGCGCGTAGACCGCGTGTGGGCGAGCTGACAGAAGGCGACCCATGTCTCTCCAGATCCTCTGGGCGACGGCGCGTCGGAGAGCGCTTGCGCGCAGGCGATAGGTCACGCGGGCGGTCTGGAGATTGCCGATGTTCAGGTGATCGCTGACGCGCTGGGGACCGTTGACGCACCAACTGGACAAGGTCAATCAGGGCTTCCCTGGAGGGCAGGCCCTTAAGCCCCAAGGATGCCCAAATCTGAAAAAGATCATCATGAGACAAGGAGTCATTAGCAACAACCTTCCCCGGAGGAGGAGGGGGAGCCGCCCCACTATGGGAGGCGACGCCCTCTCCCCCAACCCAAGGTCGGGAAACAGAACTAGGGCCTGCGCTCCCACTCGGCGGTCTCTCCTTAGGAGCCGAACGAGGGGGAGCTTCGGAGGAGGTTTGGGCGGCGGAAGAAGAGTCCCGAGAGCCTTCCTCCTTCAAGGCAACCCCCGAAAGAGAACGGTCTCTCTTAGACTTCTTCTTACGCCGGCGGCCAAACCTCTCCCACTGGGAGGCAGACCACTCCCTGCACTCACTACAAGTATTCTCTCTGTCACACCGTCGGCCTCGACACTGCGGGCAAAGGGTGTGAGGATCCGTGTCCACCGCAGACATGAATGTACCGCAAGGGCGACCGGCAATACCAGGGCACTTGCGCATAGTGAACAGCTAAGGGTGAGGCCAACTTCAAACGCACACACACAAACTGGAAGAAAAAGCAAAAAAAGATTAAGGCTGTCAACGAGGACGATGGACAGACACGTCTGTTCATCGCCGGAGCCAAAAGTGAAGTGAAGCAAATCACCGGTGTGTGGGGGGGAGGGGTAGCAAGCTACCCCTTCCCCTACCCCCGCTAACTAGCACGGGGGTAGTTAACCCTCGTTAAAAACTATTGGCTCGTCATTTCAGCTACGCTGAAAAGTAAACCCAATGTAAATAGCGTGGTTTGTATTTCAGTTACGGAACAAAGAGAAATTGTAACCTAAATTGGAAGCATGATCTCCCAATTTTAGTCTCCTGTATACACATTGTGCAGATATATCACGTTCTTTAAACAGAACCCGAACTTGCTCTCTATCTGAATTAAATCCATGGATGTTTCATTGCATGAGCTATTATTTGGTCTTTTCTAAGGTAATTTTATGATCTAACAACTTAGGAATCTGAGACCTGGAGAGAGATCTTACCAGCTACGCTCTCAGTATTTATTGATTTGAATAGTACAGACGAATTTTAAAGTGCTGGGCTTTCAGTTGCCCTTCCAGTTTTATTTTAAGTAATTCTAATATGACTGAGAAGGTGGAGGTGAAGGGGGAGGAAGGGGCCTCTTTTGTCCAACAGATTTGGCCTCTATTTCCTCGCCGTCATTGGATCGGTGAACTGTTATGTCCGGTGATGTTACAATTTGGTATGAAGAATCTTCAATATCGGGCAGTAAGAATTCTTCAAGATCTTTAATCGATACGGTCTTAATTAGAGGGGCTGTGAGAGCACCACCAGAAGAGGTTTTGTGAACCCCACTAGAAGGGGTCGAAGGATGCCCACCAGTGGGGGCAGGAGTCCCACCAGAAGGGACAGGAGCCCTAACAGAGGGGGCAGGAAGAGCCCCTGACCAGGTAGCCCCACCAGTGGGCACCCGAGGAGCCCCACCAGAGGTGGCAGGAGACCCAAGAGGGGGCAGGAGGAGCCCCACCACAGGGCACCCCAGGAGCACCATCAGAGGTGGCAGGAGGAGACCCCAGAGAGGGGGCAGGAGGACCCCCACCAGAGGGGGCCCCCGAACTCTTTATTGCATCTGAATAAGATCTTCTCGCTACTAACTTTTTTGCATGTCCGACACTGATGTGCTTTGGAATAGATTTCCTCAATGCCTCTTGTTCTTTCTTTAATACAGGGCATTCTTTATCACTGTCTCGATGGTCACCCCTGCATTTCACACACACATTACAGGTGTTGAACAATCCCCATGCTTAGGTTGAGCACACGATCCACAGATCTTATTTCTAGTGAAAATATTAGAGGAGTGCCCAAAACCAAAACAATTAAAGCACTCTCGGTCTACACAGACAAACTCTAACTATTTCACTGTCAAAAACAATGTCTGGTGAAAAATAAGAATTAGCAAGTTAAAACAATCATTGATTAACGGGGCACTTTAAATACCTTCCAAATCATATCTGGACACATTTCCAAAATCTATCACATCCAACTCATATATATCCTCATTAAAGATAGCCCCCCTTTGCATAGCTGAAGTTGAAATGTGGTTTTATTTGTTTTATTATTCCATCAGGATCAAGCCTAAGATTATGAAGCATTTCTGCTTGTCCATGGGTCTTGTATTCACCAGAAAACTGTTACGTCAGAAGCGAAATATCTCTGGTCTATTAACCCTTTTACCCCCAAAGGATGTACTGATACGTTTTACAAAAGCCATCCCTCTACCCCCATGGACGTACCGGTACGTCCTTGCAAAAAAAATGCTATAAAAATTTTTTTTTTCATATTTTTGATAATTTGTTGAGAAAAATCAGGCATTTTCCAAGAGAATGAGACCAACCTGACCTCTCTATGACAAAAACTAAGGCTGTTAGAGCAATTAAAAAAAAATATACTGCAAAATGTGCTGGGAAAAAATAACCCCCTGGGGTTAAGGGTTGGAAATTTCCAAATAGCCTGGGGGTAAAAGGGTTAACATTACTGATATTCCGGTTTACTAATCTCTTCACTTTGAAGAGGTTGCCCCTCTCACTTCATGTGGTAATAATCAACCACTTAGCTGGATCCAGTGATCTAGATATTTTAATTAATTTTGGATCTTCAGGTTCTTGATGAGGTCTATAGACATCTAAATACCTAGGTACCTCTTCTGCCCTTAAAAGCCTAACATTCATAGTATGTGAATTAAACTCCTCGTATACTCTATGGGCTTCTGTCACTTTACCAAAGATAATCCAGTTTTCAAAGAATTTATTATCATTGCCAAGACTATTTCTGATTTTCTTTTATTGACCCAAATTTTGAAAACTCCAAAGGCACAGGTTAAACCAAAGGCACAGGTCAAACCAAGAGGATTACTGTTTTGATAGGTTCCTCATATGGTTCCATAGTAACAATGGAGCTCATAGAAGTATCATTAGCCAACATCAGAGAAGAAGCGGATTGGTCGTCAACGGGTTTTGTTGGGTTCACCATAAGGACGAGAAGACATATTTCATCTGATTATTCCCCCCACCCACCAAGGAGCCACACTTAGACGATGGGGTCATCCCTCAAATTAAGGCCGCCCTAGAAGGCAACATCCAGATGTACACCACGCCCTCAGTACTTAGAGGTGTCATGAAGTCCGTCCAGATCAGACCCAGCACCTAGGGCAAGGTTTGACGTAAAACTTTCCCCTCGCTCAGGCATGTTGGATACTCGAGTTCTACCGAGATGGAATACCGTCCATCCCTCCCGGAGCCAAATTCACAGAGGCTACCAAACCATAACCAAACTCAAGCAAAGTCATCAACAAGTTCATGGCCAAGAGGAAGAGATTAGAGGAAAAAATTAAATAAAACAAAAGGGAAAGAAAATTTAGAGGAAGTGCTCACTAATTTTGTTGGTTCAACAACTGAGCACCAAGGTCCAGTGGAAAGCAGTTCCCACCAAACACCAGAGCCCGGCTGTCGATCCCCGGGCACAGTGTAAAATCCGGACGTCGGACGCCGTCCGGGAGAATAGAAAACCGCTTGTATCACCGGTAAAGGCGCCATAATACACCACTTTTTTGACACTGGTAATGTTCACTGATACTTTCTGTTATTTCCTGAATAAATGTTCGAAAAATATTGATTTATTTTCATTTTATTGAGAATAATCTCAATCGGACGTCAACATTACACTATTTAACTCAAAAAAACAAACCAGAAATTACATACGAACATGTGGTTCAGTTTTGCAATAGAGTAGCCTTTATTTGCTTATATTTATGGTTATGGGAAATAATATGGTGAAGTGCGGTGGATTAGTTGGTTAGACTGTCAACTGCCTTCCCGTGGCTCTGACTGGGCAACAAGCACAGGCTATTATAAAACGAATAAAAACAAATTGATTGATAAAATTTCAGTACATTTCAAGTGAAATAGGCTTCATTTCTTACATGTAGTATCCTGTGTCTGGCTAAAGTTGGCAACATTTTAATTGGTTAGTGGATCATACTAAACCTATTGGCAACTAAATGCAGGGTAAAGGGAGTGGTAGGCCCTTTCTCCTTATGTTACTTTACAGCCGGGTAAATTCTTATCTGTGACTGCTGATTGGCGACGTCCGGCTTTTATCCTAACAGGGTAAAATAGCGGGCAGTTAAATAGTGTAATGTTGACGTCCGATTGAGATTATTCTCAATAACAGGAAAATAAACCAATATTTTTCGAACATTTATTCAGAAAAGAACAGAAAGTATCAGTGAACATTACCAGTCACAAAAAAGAGGTGTATTTTCACGTCTTTCCCGGTGATACAAGCGATTTTCTATTCTCCCGGACGGCATCCGACATCCGGATTTTACACTGTGCCCGATCCCCGATCCCCCATCCTCGTCAAGGTTTCAGCACCCGGGAGGCATAATGTATATGGAAAAAATAGTTTGTCTTAGGGTAATTTTGTAGTGAATTACATGGCAATGTAACCTAGGAAAAAAACTACTGTTTCTTATAGAAAAAATTACGATCTCTTCAAAAATGACACTCGTTTCCGTCGCAAATGAATAGTTTCAAAAATATATATACATCTATATCCTACGATAATGGGCGACCCCCAGTGGGAACTCGGGGTTTTGGGTGGGGAAAACATACTGGGGAAACGAAATATAATTGTCTTCCTATAGTAAATAACGTGAATTAAGCGAATTTGATGTTCATTTCAATCGGAAACAAACAGATCAACCAATTCGGATAACTTTGAGATGCACGGTGTCACCTCTCTTACGAACGAACGATAACATTAGCAACGTTACCAATAATACACAGTGTTACCAACGGTGACGCATGGTACACAGAGTTACCAACGGCACGTTGACATTACTAAAGATAGTAATGATAGATATTTCCATATATTAAATAATTTCTCCATATAAGTTTTACTCAATATATAAAAAGTACAAAAAGGGCACAGAACCTAACAAACCCACCTAACCTAGCCTAGTAGCATGACAGGTCACAAAATAACATTTGATCTACATCGGACGTTGGCAGCACTGGTTACTGTATTTTTTCATACCACAATCTTTGTAACGGCGCCTCCAAAGTTTATCCAGATATACTGTTTTGTATTTTCTTCCGGTTATTATAATTTCAAGAAGGTAATGTATAGAGAAGAAAAAACTTGTTTTACGTTTATATATCGATTCCCCAGTATGTTTTCCCCACCCAAAACCCCGAGTTCCCACTGGGGGTCCCCCATTATTGGAGGATATAGATGTATATATATTTCTGAAACTATTCATTTGCGACGGGAACGAATGTCATTTTCGAAGAGAGCGTAATTTTTTCGATTAAAAACAGTAGTTTTTTTCCTAGGTTACATTGCCATGTAATTCACTACAATGAAACCGGAAAAATCTCACCAGGAACATCCACACAGCCAAAGTTCTTTGTTGACCTTAGTAAGGCATAAGTAGTTTTGGTTTTCCTTTCGTGCTCCTTAATAATCTGGTCGGCCTCTTCGAGAGACCTTACTTGATAAGTTGACATGTTCTTGTCACTGTCTAATTCAATGTGTAAGTTTAATATTTAGAATTTAGGTCTAACTCCCGCGCAAGATGTTTACATGAAAGTGAACACCACATACTCGTTCACTAACATCTAAGTACTTGATGTTTAGATTGGACTTTATTTGTTTCTAAGGAATTAATATATTTTCGTCAATTTCTAGACTTTTTTAATACATTTCAGAACTTTATATCAATTCTTAATCAACTCATACGATAACTTTGAAAGAATCTGAAATTGGAGTAACATATTTTGAACGTTCTTAAGAAAACGTTTTTATTCTTCGCGACTATTTCTATTTAGCTCTACTTGAACGCAACCCTAGGATGCCTGAATGAAGTTTTTCGAAAAGATCAATCATTATGTTGCACATAAATGAACTTTGTGAGATTCATAAAGCCTAATCTTATAAAATGTCATTACTTAAATTTTTATTTCACAAATTAGGACTCAATTGTTCAAAAATTTACGCTGTTAAATAGTCAGCAATGCAGCTAACAGTTACGATTGACCGAAACAAAATGAATCAGCACAGAAGCAAAATGAAATATTCACCAAAGAAAACGTTTCATGGGTAACTACAGAATTTGTTGCTTTATTTTGCTTCTGTTTAAAATATTGACTTAGAAGATATAGAAGGAAAATGTTTTACTGACAGCTTTTACTATCAAATACATACAAAGAGCAAAGGGTGTTTTTATTTTTTTTTTGACTGGAAAGGCACTTTCTGTGAGTGATTTACTTAATTTTACTTTTAAGGCCGTTTTCCTGGTCTTATCACACAAGGGAATCCTACAGGACCTACAAGATCATCAAAACCTGTTTTTTTTATTTACATTCTTAGATATTTAGAGTATCACACATCGTACTCTGTTTTGATGATAAAATCCATATTTGCCTAAAAACTTAGAAAACAAGAAAGTCCTCAGTTACTTCTTCAAAACCTTAATATCTTTAGTTTTTTTTTTTTGGATGTCTAGTGGGAACTTTGGGTAATATTTCGACACAGTCCCACTACAACTATCTACTAAAAAGGGAAAAAAACTAAAATATGATACCAGCGGGTTAGCGACCAGGGATTAGCAAATAATTTCCTATAATTCTTTAAAAACAAAATAGAAAATATAACCAGGTCATTTGTAAATATCCAACATCAGATTAACGCTACACTAGATACCCAGATAAAATTGACGATATTTAACAACATAACACAAGATGATATCATTAGGATTATCAAGAGAGTGAAGAAAATCAACTGTGCCATTGACCCAATGCCAATATTTGAAGTAACTGGAGCAAGTAACGTTTCTAGTCTACTTTACTTTACTTTACTTTAAGGGCTGCCTTACTCTCTACAGGACCTCCACGGTCCTTTTATGATCTTGATTCGAGAGTATCTAACATTTCACAATGCGTACTGTTCGCTTACTGTTTGATCATCAGTCAAAACACTCGTGGAATAAGAAAGTCTTCAGTTTCCTCTTGAAATTCTTAATATCTTCAATTATTCGGATGTCTCGTAAGAGCCTAATATATAGTCCCGAAGCCGCTTATTTAAAGGCTCTAGAGCCTACAATAGAAATGTATCTAGATTCTAATAGTTTTAAACCATCTATAACTATTCTTGTGTCGACACGATTTGTTGGCTGCAAAATATGTAGCAATTCTCTTAGATATTTTGGACGCCCGGTTCTGATAACTTGGTGGGTTATTGTACATATTTCAAATTCAGTTCTCGCTTTAATCGGCAGCCGGTGTAAATCAATAAGTATAGGGGAGATACTTTCTCTAGGTGGGACACCTTTTATCAGTCTTACTCCTCTGTTTATTATGTTTTGTAATTTCTTAAGTTGTACTTTTGGTAGATTGTAGTAGATGGAGTTACAGTAGTCAATTCTGGTAATCACACAGTTCATCACAAGTTTCTTTACGGAACATTCATCCAGGTACTTTTTTTTTATATGAAAAAAAAGCAATATCTTTTAGATGATAACCAGCAGTGTTACTGCATTATTTATTTGGGCATTGAGAGACAAGTTGCTGTTAAAAAAAAATACACCTAGATCACGAACTTTACTAGATATCGGCACTGAGTCTTTACTTATGCTTATTTGAATATCACCCAACCTAAGCAGCAGCTTCTCACAGTCACTCTCGGTCTCACACACACAGTTTCTCTTTATTGTTGAAGCTTAGCTCAAAGAGGAAGGGCGTCTCAGCTAGCTCAGGGAGTCCACCAGGCTCCCTGGCCTTGCCTAGCTCTTACAGTCCGAATTTCATTTGTAATACTATCTACAAATCTAACGACTTCCCTTGCCAGGACGACTGCCTACCACATGCCAAGGAAAGGTGCATTCTATGTCGCAGATACTCTTATTAAGGAAATTATGCGTTGGGCCATCTCATACTCAAATCGATAATAAAAAGATACTGAACATGGAACCATAGAGAAGATCAGTGAACGGTGCAGTGGGTGTGAGTGTGAGAAGAAAAAAGGAAGTGAAAACAGGAAAAGAAGAGGAAGAAATCAAAAGAATATTCAAGCGAATCGGAAGAAGAAGAAAGCCTGGCTGGTCCAACCAAGGTCCTTTAAATGGACCTTGGGTGATGTTAGGTTCCACATAGGCTGTGGGCAACTAGATAAAAATGAATATAGAAGAATCGGCGATTCCAACCATGCCCAATGGTTTTGTAATAGATGTAGGGGGAGTTTCAAAAATTTCAAGGCGGAAAACAAAAGACTTAAGAAACAATATGATGAGCTTAGGGATAATTTCATAGAGCTACAAGACACTGTAGATGAGTTTAAATATGAGATCAGAGCCTTAGTGGATGATAATAAGATAGGAACCGGGCAGTTGACAAGAGAAGAAGTGAGGGAGGAAATTATGTCAGAGGTGAAAGAAATAAGGAAAAAGGGAAAAGGAAAAATAACAGTAATTTTCAACATATAAGAAAGTACAAAAGATGATAAGTAATGAGAAACTGATGGGAAAAAGGGAAAAGGAAAACTAATATAGTAATTTTCAACATAAAATAGAGTACAAAAAATGACAGTAATGTAAACTGAAAGATGATTATGATATGTGTGGAAGTTTGATTTATGTAGAGTTTGGAATTAACGATGTAGAAATTGAAGAAGTAAGTAGGTTACGTATACCTAGGTATTGGTCCTTTGACTAGCCAGAGAGTACATGCTACAGAGGATCCCTCTCTCTGGTCACGGCTCATTTTTATCTTTGCCAACACATACACAAAATAGCCGGGCCCATTATTTCACATTCTCCCCTGTTCTCATACACCTGACAACATTGAGGTTAACAAACAATTCTTCTTCGCTTAAGGGGTTAAATACTGCACTGTAATGGTTCAGCGGCTACCTTCATCTTTTTGAGGATAGAAGAGACTTTTTAGCTATGGTAAGCAGTTCTTCTAGGAGAAGGACACTCCAAAACTAAACCATTGTTCCTTAGTCTTGGATAGTACCATAGCCTCTTTACGATCTTCCACAGTCCTGGGTTAGAGTTCTCTTGCTTGAGGGTACACTCGGGCAAACTATTCTATTTTATTTCTCTTTCTCTCTTTTTTAAGTTTATATAGTTTGCATGAAATATCACATAAGATTGTGCTCAAGATGAATAAAAAAAAGAGAGAAATGGTGAGAATGGAATATGTAATGGAGGATGAAATACCACTGGAAGGAGGTAGAATCAGTTAAATATTTAGGAACTATGATCTCCAATACAGGGTCTTTAGAATTAGAGTTTAGTGAAAGATTGAAAAATAAGCAAACCAGACAATGACTAGGTTAAGTAAAATTTGGATCAAATCGCTTGAAATTACATATAAAAATCTATAAAATGTATTGGAGATTGTTTCATTGTCATGGTATGACAATGAAACAATCTCCAATAGATTTTATAGATTTGAGAACAAAGCCCTCAGAAGGATATTGGGAGTTAAATGGCAAATCAGGATTAGAAATGAGACTATAAGAGAGATTACTCGAGTGCCATACATGGATGAGATCATAGTGAGGGGTAGATGGAGATGGTTTGGGCATGCTCTTCGCACCCACCAAGAGAGATTAGTTCACCAAACGTTCAACTGGGCTCCACAAGGCACTACGAGAGTTAGAAGACCTAGGCCTACATGGCTGAGGACTATGAAGCACAAAGTACGAGATGATGATGATATTATTTTGAAGTTTATTTATCTCCTCATTTTCTTTTCTCACTGGGCTATTTTTTCCTGTTGGGGCCCTTAGGCTTATAGCATCCTGCTTTTCCAACTATGGTTGTAGCTAAGCTAATGATAATGATAATAATAATATTAATAATAATGATAATGATAATAATAGTAATAATATTGATAATAATAAGGATAACAACAACAATAATAATAATAATAACAATAATAATAATAATAATAATAATAATAATAATAATAATAATAATAATAATAATGATAATTATAATAATAATAAAATAGTATCGATAATAATAATAATAATAATAATAATAATAATAATAATAATAATAAACATAATAGTAATATATAATTGTGGGTATAAAGAGTATACAGTATATATATATATATATATATATACAGTATATATATATTGTATATAATATATATATATATATATATATGTGTGTGTGTGTATATATATGTATATGTATGTATATATATATATATATATATATATCATATATATACATACTGTAAATATATATATATAGAGAGAGAGAGAGAGAGAGAGAGAGAGAGAGAGAGAGAGGTGCATGAATAACGTTTAAACTTTAATCTTGTATAAGAGTTCATTTGTAGATGTTTACTAGTATTTCATTTTCTTTTATTATATTCAAAAGTATTTCGTCAATAGAGATGCCTCAGTGGCACCGTGGCCAGTGGGGTGGGCACCTGGTTAGGCACAGGATTCTCGTGGCTGGGCACGTGTCCATCCTTGCCTACCCTTAGCTACGAAACTGACTTTTGATGGCATTTTTGGACTATAAAAAAAACAATTGGTAGTGTGCACCAGCCTGTTTTGTGGAGAGTCCTGTGCTATTATAGAGTTCTTCTTGCTTGCAAAAGAGGAAGTGCAAAGTTGATGTTAGTGGAGCCCTATCAGATAAATTTCAAGTGAACTGTGGAATACTCCAAGGGAATGTGTTGTCGTCTATGTTGTTTACCCTCCTCAGGAATTTTGTAATGCGTAGAACAGTTGGAGATGGCGGAGAAGGATTGGACTGGATTGATAATAGGATATTAGGTAACCTAGAGACCTTGAGTATACTGATGACGCTGTCCTTATTAGCAAAACACCAAAGAATTTACAATACTAGCTTACTATTATTATTATTATTATTATTATTATTATTATTATTATTATTATTATTATTATTATTATTATTATTAATTGCTAAGCTACAACCCTAGTTGGAGAAGCACAATGCCATAAGCCCAGGAGCTCCAACAGGGAAAATAGCCCAGTGAGAAAAGGAAGCAAGGAAAAAATATATATCTTAAGAATAACATTAGAAAAATATCTCCTGTGTAAACTATAAAAACTAGAATGTATCAAATAATAGAAGAAAGTCAGTGATGATGATGAGAACAGAATGTGCAGTGGGAGTCGAAATATCATTGGAGGATGAAACAATTAACGAGGTAGAATCATTTAAAATATATAAGAACTATAATTTCTAATACAGGGTCTTTCGAATTGGAGTTTAATGGAAGATTGAAAAAAAGCAAAGCAGACAATGGCTAGATTAAGTAAGATTTTGGAATCAAACCGCTTGATATTACAAATAAAATCAGGCTATATATCAGTTTAGTGAAATAGGTGTTACACTATAGAAATAAGTCATGGTATGACAATAAAGCAATATCCAACAGATTTAGTAGATTTGAGAACAAAGCCCTCAGAAGAATATTAGGAGTTAAACGGCAGGACAGGATTAGAAATGAAACTACTGTATAGGAGAGATTACTCGAGCGCCATATGTGGATGAGATCATGGTGAGGGGTAGATGGAGATGGTTTGGGCATGCTCTTCGCACTCACCAAGAGAGATTAGTTCACCAAACTTTTAACTGGGCTCCACAAGGCACTAGAAGAGTTAGAAGACCCAGGCCTATATGGCTGAGGACTATGAAGAGTGAAGCAATAGATGATGAATGGAGAAAAAACAATCTAAATTACCACAGATTGCTCAAACTAGCATATTGCAGTTAGGAAAGAAGGGGGAAGGAGTGAATATGCCTGTGCGTGTATATCGATCTAAATATCTAGCAGTTATTTTTGACAGATCACATACACTTTTATATATATAAACACACACACACACACACATATATATATATATATATATATGTATGTGTGTGTATATTGTATATATACACACACGCACACACACACACACACATACATATATATATATATATATACATATATATATATATATATATAATATATATATATATACATGTGTATATATATATATATATATACATATATATGTATATATATGCATATATATATGTATATATACAGTGTATATATATACATACATATACATATATATATATATATATACATATAGATATAATTTATATATATATAATATATATATATATACAGTATATATATATATATATATATATAACACATGCAGCCATTTCTAGTCCACCTTAAGACAAAAGCCTTTAACATGTCCTTAGTCATGTCTGAGGCCATTTTCATCACTAACCTAGTATGGGTGGCTCTGACTAGTACACCTTTGCTGATCATGACGATAAATATATATTCAAATATCTATCTATCTATATATATATATATATATATATATATGATCGTTTGCTGTGAGCAGTCAGACTAAAGTCTCCCACCATCACCAGTCCACAGTGGCCAGCTCGGTAATGAAATCTGCCAAACACCAACGATGACTAAGAACCTGTGCGAGGCCTTTATCCTGCAGTGGACTGGAAACAGCTGTATTCGTTATTATTTGTATACTATATACGTCTTGTTGAAATGTGATCCAGAAGTTCGAAAGTCTATTCTGGATAATAGTGATAAAGTTATGAACTTCTTGAAAAAGAATGATGGTAAAGTGAAATGTATAAACTTCACTAAGTTAAACGAACCTGATGATCATACAGTGAATTCAAGAAATTGCAAAGTTTGCAATTTGGAAATGAAGAGATTATCAGATAAAGGGGCCGTTGGATTCCAAGGATTTCATATATAGCGCCTATCTAAATATTCAGATTCGAGAATTGATAAATAAGAAATATCCAGTTCTGGAAAGAAAATTAAGTAAAATATACAATATATGCATTGAAATCATACATACTTTCATAATACAGTTCTTTGTCTTCAGACAAATTTTGATCTATTTACACATTGGTACTTTTACGTGTATACAAAAATCTTATTAAATTTTTCCACACTCGTTTTGTAGGAGAGAGAGAGAGAGAGAGAGAGAGAGGAGAGAGAGAGAGAGAGAGAGAGAGAGAAAAAATCACCATTTGATCCACATTTTTGAATGTCAAATATTTGTTTTGTGTTAACATACATACATACATACATATGTCAGACAGAATCATCACACATACATACATACATACATACAGAACCCTCTCACATTAGGTTCATTTACTTTGCAAGCAGAGGCAGAGGAGTTTATTCAGTGATAAAAGACTTATTATAATGAATGTCCTTCTTCTCTTGTTCTACAAAACGACGCGAAATAAGTGTAGGCACACCTCTTCTTTGGCCTCTCTCTCTCTCTCTCTCTCTCTCTCTCTCTCTCTCTCTCTCTTCTGAAAGACATGGTAAATTTGCAAAATCTCACTATTTTTACACCAAGTTTTTATGAAAGTATGATAAATATATTACGAAGTGTTATTAAGTTGACCTCTTATCCCCAGGTAAGAACGAAAGTGGTATATGAACATTTAATGAAAAACAGTGAATATGTTCCAAATATTGAAAAATTGTATCCACTATTCAACTGGAAACTAATTTGGGAACATGTAAATAATAAGTATATAGAGAATAAAAGTAGAGAAATTTTGTTTAAGTATGTTCATGAAATTTTAAGTACAAATGATAGGCTAGTTATGATGAAAATAAAAGATGTTAAGGAATGCGGTTGTGGATACATAGAAACTAACATGCATTTGTTATATTTCTGTCCTTTGGTTAAGAATTTGTTGTCCTGGGTATTCGAATTGCTTAGAAAATGTTGTAAATTGAAAACTAATAACAGGTTAAGGATTATAAAACTAGATTTTGAAGCTAATTCAAACAGAGATGAAAATACAGCAATGGTAATAATAGCAGATTTTATTTCAAGTATCTGGATGGCAAGAAAATTGGGAATAAGTGCTGAACAGCAAATTATTAAGTGTATAAAGAATAGACTGTTAAACACATTTAATGTAAATATTATTGGATATAAGAATCGTGTTAAAAATATTTTCACAAATCAGTATGTTTCTAACTTGAAAACATATTTAGAAAAATAATAAAATAAAAATGTAATTTTATCATATAATAGATGTTATAATGTATATACAAAAATGTAAAATATAATTTGTTAAGGAATATTTCTTTATAAAAGGAAAAAAATGTATGTTAAGAAAATGTAATTGTATTTTCATAATAAAAGATAAAAAAAAATAAGTAGTTTGAAAACTCCTTCGTGTTTTGGTCAAGTTGTTAAAGATTCAAACGTATTGAATTGATATTTTACATCCCCAGGAATGACCTGAACTTTGGCCATTCCCTAGGGGCCCAAGGGGACCACAAAGGACCATTATATGTCTGGAGATCCTTCAATCCTACAACCGTTACATTCAACAACACCAGACCGATACAAATATACATCCAAACTGAGGAGAAGCGAGTGGAAAGGAGGAGGAGATTGAGAGGAGGAGGAGATGGAGAGGAGGAGGAGATGGAGAGGAGGAGGAGATGGAGAGGAGGAGGAGTTGGAGAGGAGGAGGAGGAGAAGGAGAGGAGGAGTCCGTGTAATGACAACGCTATTTTCTATACAATTTAGCCTAGATATTTGATTCTTAACTAATGAAACAAATGTTGTCTAAGCATAAGACTATGTTTTTATTCCGATTAATAAAGAATATGAAACCTTAGCTCACCTGTTATTTATGCGGATTCTTACAATACAGAGAGAGAGAGAGAGAGAGAGAGAGAGAGAGAGAGAGAGAGGTTAACTGATTTTGTGTAGTGGTTCGTTGCAATATATGTTCCTTTTACATTGGCGTATGGGTCGGGGACTCTGAGGGCTACAGGCCCCCACTTTTAGCGGAAAATTTACTTTTCTAATTTACTTCTTTACTTTTTACTTCAGAGAAAATTAAAAGATATTAAACTTCAAAAATTTCGTAACTAATTTTTCATAAGAATTATCATTCAAAAGTAATTCCTGGAATAGAAGGAATTTGTGAAAATGCATTTCCATGTTTGGATAAGGAATATGTATATACAGTATATATATATATATATATATATATATTTATATATATATATGCGTGTATGTGTGTGTGTTTGAGTGAGTGCATACATACATATACCAGCAAATTTTCTTAATTCGTGAATCCAT
>NC_090745.1:33694182-33699182 GCF_036898095.1 Palaemon carinicauda
CGAGTGATACAATTGTTTTATAATATATAAGGGGAAATACTCTTTTAATCTATATATGATACCCATTACTTTGGCAATTTTATTAACCGTCATATTTACATGCTCACAGAAAGTTAGTTTATTATCAAGAATTATCCCTAAAAATTTACCATTGGACTTCTGATCCAGAGTGTGATTTCCTATAGCAACCCTTATGTTATCCGGAACTCTACGTAGAGAAAAGATTATGAAGTATGTCTTTCTTTCAATTAAGGTTAACTTATTTGCTAGTAGCCAGTTTTTTAAATGAGTTAAATCAGCAGTTAGTGTATCACAGAGGGAGTAGATATTTTTATGTCTAAAATGAAGCGTAGTGTCATCGGCATAGAGTATGGAGCTTAACCTACCTACTGATCGAGGTAGATCATTGATATAGGCGAGGAAAAATAACGGTCCTAGGACTGATCCCTGGGGAACACCTATTTTGACATCCATAACCTCTGAGAGATGGCCATCGAGGGTCACAAATTGTTTTCGACTCGTTAAGTAGGATTTTAGTAAGAGTAACGCATTTCCACGTATTCCATAATGTTCGAGCTTTTTAAGCAGCACATCATGAGACACTGTGTCAAAGGCTTTACTCAAATCTAAAAAGACCGCACCAAGGTATTCATTTTTATTCATCGCATTGTAGATATTTTCAAGAAGGTCATTTACAGCATCACCTGTACTAACGCCACGCAGAAAGCCATACTGACAGGTAGAAAAGATATTACATCTAATAAAGAAAGAGTAGAGTCGATTGTACAATAATTTTTCAAAAATTTTATTCAATAAGGGAAGGCAACTTATTGGTCTATAGTTATTGACATCCGATTTATCACCAGACTTATGTAGCACAGTAACGCACGCTATTTTAAAAATGTCAGGATAAATGCCAGAGGCAATACAACGGTTGAACAATAAGGATATAGGAAAGGCAATTAAACTAGCATTATTCTTATATAGTTTGGTAGGGGGAGAAGGAATATTTGCTTTTTTGTTCTTTAGTTTTTTTATAATATTGATTACTTCAAGTGGAGAAGATGGGGTCAAATAAATAGAGTGCTGATTTGAAGGAGGCAAATAGGAATGAAAATCTAACTGATTATTTTGAGGCAGGGCATCTCGGAGAGTAATGCCGATTGTAGAGAAATGAAGATTAAAAGCATTTGCAATCTGTTGGCTGTCAGTAATAGTTTCGCCGTTACGACCAATGAGTTTTCTTAGCGAAGTGCGCTTTTTCTTTCCAGGCCTAAGGAACGAGTTTAAGAGATCCCAGGATTTTTTAGCATCATTTCGGAGTTGATCAAAAGTACTATCAAAATATTTTTTCTTTGCCACGCGAATTAATGTAAGCAACATATTACAATAGTTACTATAGCGTTGGGCACTACAAGCACCCAATTTCATTGACTTTTCCTTTAAGAAATCCTAATCTTATAAGCTGAAAGAACACTGTTTGATAAATATCTGAAAAGGGCAGAGCAATTCAAAAGATTCAAATTGCCTGTTCTTTAAATAACTTTCAAGCTCATTATAAGTATGGCTTATGCTTAGACGTCAGTTTTATATATATATATATATATATATAATATATATATATATATATATACATATATATATAATATATGTATATATATATGTATATATTTTTATATATATTTATATATATATATATATATATATGTATATATATATATATATATATGTATAGTATATATATATATGTATAGTATATATATATATACTGTATATATATATATATATATATATATTTATATATATATATATATATATAAATATATATATATATGTATATATATATATATTATATATATATATATATATATATATATAAGATGGTGATGTTGTTCAAGGTGATCTTATCCCAGCAAGTACAATTGTAAAGAAAGGGTGAGGGAAATTGGAATCATTCTTGTATTACTGTTAATTTCTTAATCTTCCTTTATTGTTGTTTTCAAAGATTTTCGACTTGTGTCTAAAAAGAGCGATTCCTTCAAGGAAAAATGAACTATGTTTTTACGCTGGGACACGATAAGTTTTGGCAAAGAGATATTTTCAGCGGCCACCACAAAATGGTTTGAATTTTTTTATTTTTATATATAGAATAACTTCTATTTATTCTTTGTTATCATTTGAATATTATCCTATTTATAAAGAAGTTTGTAATATTTTGCATTTCATTGATTTTTTTTTTTTTTTAGGAAGGTTTTCTTTGTTATCATTCGAATATTATCCTATTTATAAAAAAAGTTTGTAATATTTTACAGTTCATTGATTTTTTTTTTTTTTTAAAGTTTCCCCCTCATTTTCATTCACCAGGTTATGATTTATATAAAACTAATTTCCTTTTTCATTATAGAATCTGTCTTTAAAACCACAAAGTATTTTGTCATATTTTCTCATGACTACAATTCCATTGGTCTTCCTTCTAATAGGTTAATACTTTTAAGACTGCATAATTCTTTTGTTTATATAATTCATACATATTTAAGTTTTGTATATAAAACATAGCATTTTATTTGAATTCGGGCATTAGCGTGTAAAATTTATGACCTGCAGATGTAAGGAATATTCGTGTTAAAAAGCTTCATTACAACTCATAATGTAATACATGTAAATAGTTTGCACATAAGCGCATCATTGTGACATGAATAATCTGTTTACAATAACTATCGCAGTTGTAATAACATGATTATATATTAAATTTACGTTACGAAGCATCTCCGTCACTCCATTATTATTATTATTATTATTATTATTATTATTATTATTATTATTATTATTATTAGCCAAGCTAAAACCTTAGTTGGAAAAGCAAGATGCTATAAGCCCAAAGGCTCCAACAGGGAAAAATAGCCCAGTGAGGAGAGGAAATAAGGAAATAAATATATGATGAGAACCATTCTACAAAGAGTAACAACGTCAAAACAGACATGTCAACATAAAAACAGTTGGCATTGATTGAAGAGCTTCTCTGACCAGAGGTATAAATAAGATCAGCCATTTAGACTTTCTTCATCACATGGGTCTTTGCTTGGGCCCAAATCCTCTGTGCCATGGTCTTCCACTATCTCGGTTTAGAGTTCTCTTGCTTGAGGGTACACTCGGGCACACTATTCTATCTAATTTCTCTTCCTCTTGTTTTTTTAAAGTTTTTATAGTTTATATAGGAGATATTTATTTTGAAATTATTCTTAAAATATTTATTTTTTCCTTGTTTCCTTTCCTAACTGGGCTATTTTCCCTCAAGAGTACACTCGGGCACACTATTCTATCTCATTTCTCTTCCTCATGTTTTGTTAAAGTTTTATAGGTTATATAGGAGATATTTATTTTAACATTATTCTTGAAATATTTTTTTTCCTTGTTTCCTTTCCTCACTGGACTATTTTCCCTCAAGAGTACACTCGGGCACACTATTCTATCTAATTTCTCTTCCTCGTGATTTGTTAAATTTTTTATAGTTTATATAGGAGATATTTATTTTAATGTTATTCTTGAAATATTTATTTTTTCCTTGTTTCCTTTCCTCACTGGGCTATTTTCCCTCAAGAGTACACTCGGGCACACTATTCTATCTAATTTCTCTTCCTCGTGTTTTGTTAAAGTTTTTATAGTTTATATCGGAGATATTTATTTTGAAATTATTCTTAAAATATTTATTTTTTCCTTGTTTCCTTTCCTCACTGGGCTATTTTCCCTGTTTTGGCCTTTGGGCTTATAGCATTCTGCTTTTCCAACTAGGGTTGTAGCTTACTACTACTACTACTACTACTACTACTAATAATAATAATAATAATAATAATAATAATAATAATGGGATTATATTCAGTGATATGGAAGTGACCTAACCACTTTTGATGTTCGTTTTCTTGAGTCATTGTGTCTATAACTTAATCATTTCTGATTTCATCTGAAACAGACTTGACCATACCCAGTAAATCACACTTGTTCAAATTATCACTTGGATTTGCACCCTTCACGGTGGTGTCTTTCCCCCACCCCCTTCCCCCCAGAATTCCCTCCACCCCCTTCCCAAACACAGGGAGAGGGTGAGTAGCCTTAGATAAAAGACGATTGCAAAGAATTAGAATTAAGGAAATGATGGAAGATGAAACATGGTTTTAAATCCTAAATGAAAATTCGAAGAAGAATGTTCTAACAGAATTATTCTTCGTTGTAATAAGCAACAAATAATAACTATTTATATTTAAGAAATAAACTCTCTCTCTCTCTCTCTCTCTCTCTCTCTCTCTCTCTCTCTCCTTTGATATTGGATTGAAGTACTTGATAAAGTCGTAAGAATTTTGGATAATGACGATTTGATAATGTGGTTACCGAAATAATAATAATAATAATAATAATAATAATAATAACAATAATAATAATAATAATAATAATGCATTTTATTCAGTAGGTCATTTAAACGGAATATCAAAATTTATGAGAGAGAGAGAGAGAGAGAGAGAGAGAGAGAGAGAGAGAGGTGACCTTCAAGACTAGAGTGACCCGACCTGACTCCGATTCCTCCAGAGTCCCCAGAGACCATAGACCCTCTGACCCAGAGTCCACTCCAGAATCCATTCTTCAGACTCAGTTGTTGTTTGGAGTCTGGAGACGCCAGACCTGACTTAGTGTTCTGTGTTGTATACTGCTAAGAGTGAGACAGGTAAGATAAGTTTTTGTTATATTTTAAAAAATAAATCCTGTAATTAGAAGAAATGCGGAGTGTTATGACAGTAGTAGCAAGATTACCAAGCCTTTGTAAATTAATTTCGTAGAGACAACAGAAAGAATTGTATAGTGAAATCAAAACAAATTTATTGTGAAATAGAGAGAAGAAAAGTGAAAATTAAGTTTAAATGGCTGTATATTAACCCTTAGCAATCGGCTCTCAATAAAACAGCTTTTAAAAGCAAAATAATTAGGTTCATCTTCCTGTTAGTATTCCAGAG
>NC_090745.1:33704182-33819182 GCF_036898095.1 Palaemon carinicauda
TTTATTAGAAAAGGTGACCTTTGGAAACTTAGCCTCGCAATGTACAATGTCAGGGTCCTGTCTAGTGAAGATCTTGCTGTGTTCCTAAAAAACTGAAATAAATAAATTGAGTGAAATTAGAATAACTTGGGAATCTTTTACACAGTTAAAAAGAGAACCATATATTTTTCTTCAGAAGACAAAAGAGATCAAGGAAATGGAATGGTTTTTTCATCAATAAAATCACAGAATTGAGTATCAAACTAAATAAAAAGTATAAAATTAATATCATTCAAACGCATATACCAATAACATCCAATACAGAGGAAGAAAGAGAAACTTTTTTATAAAGATCTGGAGAGATCTTGAAATAAAACATGAGACTAATTTTCACTTGTTTTGGCTGATGTCAGTGTAAAGTAGGTCAAAAGAAGAGAGGAGAATCAGCTGTAGGCAAATTTGGAGTCGTCAGCAGAAATTTGCTGTAAAAAAAAAAAACAATGTAAAAATCATGAACACATTTTTGACATGATAATGATCATAGGAAATAGAAATGGAGAAGCCCCAATGTAAAAATGAAAAACGAATTAGACATTATGTCTATTTTCAGTAAAAACGTTAGTTTAGTGAAAGATGTAACTGTTAAACAAGGTAAAGAATTAAGCGAAGTAAAAATTTTCCAGATCTATTAAGAAAAAAAAAAGGATAAATTTTAAGTAAGAAAATAAACATTCCTATAATAAGAGAAAAATCAGATGAGATAGCTTAGTAATACGAAATAGGTAATCGAAGCTACATGACGAAATGGAAGCAAATGAAGAAGATTTTTCAAAGTTTGTATAGGAATCAGCCCAAGAGATAGATAACATTTATCTACCTTTTTATTCCCAATCAAACGATAACTGAGCCGCCCCTTGAGGTACTACCGCGAGAGAGTTATGGGGTCTTATGACTGCCCAGATAGTAATACATTGGATCCTTCTCTCTGGTTACGGTTCATTTTCCATTTGCCTACACATACACCGAATAGTCAGGCCTATTCTTTGCATATTGTCTTCTATCCTTATACACCTAATAACACTGAGATTACCAAACAATTCTTCTTCACCCAAAGGGTTACTGAACTGTAATTGTTCAGTGGCTACTTTCCTCTTGTTAAGGGTAGAAGAGACTCTTTAACTATGGTAAGCAGCTCTTCTAGAAGAAGGACACTCTAAAATCTAGCCATTGTTCTCTGTCCCGTGGTCTTCCACTGTCTTGGGTTAGAGTTCTCTTGCTTGAGGGTACACTCGGGCATGCTATTCTATCTGGTTTCTCTTCCTCTTGTTTTGTTAAAGTTTTTTATAGTTTATATAGGAGGTGTTTATTTTAATGTTACAGTTCTTAAAATATTTCATTTTTCCCTGTTTCCTTTCCTCACTGGGCTATTATCCCTGTTGGAGGTCCTGGGCTTGTAGCATCCTGCTTTTCCAATTAGAATTGTAGCTTAGTAAGTAATAATAATAATAATAAAAAATAATAATAATAATAATAATAATAATAATACATAAATTTAGATTCAACAATCCCTTTTATCATCATTAGAAATTATATCTATCATTTTAGGCGTAGGAGGATATGGTGATGATGATGATGATTAATCTAATAAAGGCAAAATGAAACTGAGGGTAAAATCCAAGTGAGATAAAATAGAATCAGCTGACTATCAAAAACAGTAAACAAAAATGAAACACAAGAAAATCATAAACACAATCAGACACAACTGAGGGAACACAAAAGAAAGAAAAAAGAAAGACTTTGAACAGGCGCCAACAGATATTTGCTTTAACGGATGAAAATGAATACAACCACAGAAGAGATGGAGTCATAAAATTTGCAGAGGATTTCTATACACTGCTATACAATAGTGATATAAGAAATAACTTTGCCAATTTAAATAATGAAACACCGTAGCTGGTACCGAAAGTAACAATAGAAATGAAGAAAGTATTAAAAGGCAGGAAAAGAGGCAGAGCAAAAGATGGCATAACAAATTATTTAATAAAATACGGAGCATATTTCGTAATAGTAAATCTCGTTGAACAAATTGCTGTCGTCTGCCTGGTGTTTCCCAGTCGGGGGTTCGAGTCCCGCTCAGATTCGTTAGTGCCATTAGTGTCTGCAACCTTACCATCCTTTTGAGCTAAGGTTGGGGGGTTTGGGGGAGCCTATAGGCCTATCTACTGAGTCATCAGCAGCCTCTACCTGGTCCTTCCTGGTCCCAGCTTGGGTGGAGAGGAGGCTTGGGCGCAGATCACACTATATATGATCAGTCTCTAGGGCATTGTCCTGATTGCTAGGGCAATGTCACTTTCCCTTGCCTCTGCCACTCATGAGCGACCTTTAAACCTTAAACTTTACACAAATGTTTGCAAGACTGCTCTATACGTTCAGCTTGGAAAACATTTATCATAATATCATTTCATAAAAAGAAAGACACAAAAAAGACCTGAAAAATTACCGCCCAATAAGTTTATTCTCAATAATGTATGAAGTATTTACAAATATCATATTAGGCAAAAATAGAAAGAAAGCTAGACTTTAACCAGCCAAAGATAGCTGGCAGATTTTGGAAGCCGCTATTCACCAACTGACTCTATCCAATTATTAACCAGCTAACGGAAATATCACCTTTGTAGGAGAAACTAATATCTATGGCATTTTAAGTCTATGAGAAAGCTTTTGATTCGGTCAGAACGTTAGCAGTAATCAAATACCTTCAAAGACTAGGGATAAATGATACTAATTTAAGAAAATTGCAAAATGTCTATACAAGAAGTACAGCAATCCTAAAATTACATATAGATAGTGAGAACATTCAGAATGAGAAAGGAGTTAGACAGGGAGACCCCATCTTTTCTAAATTATTCACAGCATGATTGGAAGATTTATTTTTAATTGGAAATTAAACTTGGGAAAATATAGGAATTAACATTAATAGGGAATGCCTTAACAAATTGAGATTCGGAGGAATTACAAAAGATGATAGAATATTTCAAAAGGGAAAACAAAAAAGTAGGACTGAAATGAACGAGTAAAGCTAAGATAATGATTCAATGAAAATGCAGAGAGACAACAAATAAGAGTTAAAATGAACATCTAGAGATTGTTCATGAATAGGTATACATGCTTAGGCCAGACAGTATTTGCCCAGGACATGAGGCCGAAATTAAAAGAAGGATAAGTATGGATGGAGAGCTTTTGTTAAACAAAAAGAGACTAATAGAACGAAAATGGCAATTTATCCAAAAAAAGAAGGAAAAAAAAGTATTTAACAAGATGGTCCTACCAGTATTAACTTATGCGTCAGAAACTTAGGGCCTCACTGAAGCCTTAGAACAAAGATCTATGGAAGAATAATGATTGCGTTAACACTAAGAGACAGAAAAAGAGCAACATAGATACGAGAGAAAATAAAAGTAGAGGATATTCTAACATGTAAGAAAAAGAAATAGATGTGGCAGGACATATAAGAAGAAGGACAGATGATATATGGGCTGACAGAACTGTACTAGCTATACAGTATATATATACATACATACATACACAAACACACACACACACACACACAACACACACACATATATATATATATATATATTTGTGTGTGTGTGTGTGTGTGTGTGTGGCGAGGTACAAACGGAGAGCTACATGTGGTGGAGTCATGCCCTAGTACGCATAATATACAAAATAATTATAACATGAATTCATTTCATCAGATCCTTGCTAAAGATGTACAAACCCACTGTGAAAATGACTCACTCAATCTTGAACTGTTACCCATAGATATATTTTCTTTGGTTTAATATCAATTTTTTAATTTCATTTTAAAGTGATTTTTAAGAAATGTGTTAAATGATTTTAATTGTGATATATGATAAGGAACTATTATAAATCCTGTAATTTCATGGACTACATTGTGTATAAATGATGTAAATATCCCGATATGTAGCCTATTAAAGATGTATGTTAATTCATGTAAATATGTTTATTGTAATTTTTATGTAGAATTTGTGATCAATAAAAAACCTATGTATGTATCTATCTATCTATCGGAAATGAAGACTATGATAGCAGGAGGAAGGTTAAGGTTTGTGAAAGGATAGAACATGGATGAAAGAGAATAGGCAATGGATGAAAGATGGGGGGATAGGAAAGATAGAACCTTTAGGAGAATGGGAAGGGGAGAGCTCAAGGCCTAGAGAAGAAGATAGTAAAAAGTGGAGAAGGAAAATAATAAAACTACAACAGCCGTACGAAGAAGAAAGGAAGAATATAATAGGAAACGTTTTGTTTAGGAAAGAAAGAATAGAAAAAAGAAAAGAACACACACACACACACACACACACACACATATATATATATATATATATATATATGAAGTGAAAAAAGAGAAGAAAATAAAAGATGATGAGAATAAAGAAGAAAGGTAAGGAGGTGCCGATGGAGAGGCGAATCCCTCTGCCTAGCTATTGAACTAAACTGTGAACAGGGTTGCCAATTTAGCGATTTTGTCGCTAGATCTAGAGAATTTGAATGTCATCTAGCGACATTTATTGGCCACTAGCGACAAGGAGCAAATCTAGAGATTTCCGTTAAAATCTAGCGACAAATCTGGAGAATTCTAGTAAGTTTTAATTACTTACGAAATTTTGCGTTATTTTCATTATTCAATGAAAAAAAATAAGTAAAATAGTCGAAAGTGCCTAAATTAAGACCTACATTCCCAAAATAAACATGAATACAAAAGTACACAAGTGTGATGTCACCCCCCCCCCCCCTACCATAGACGTGTAAGTCCCGTAGCACGGTAGCGATCTCGTAGAGTACATGTTCAATATTGCTTCTAAATATTTTCGTATGGATTCGTACCAATGCCCTGCCTACCTACTTAGTACTCAGTATCACGTAGTCACGACTCACGTTCGGAACTTGAGGATTAATAGTGTTTTTATAACAGCCGCTGTGTAAGATATCTGTTACTTAAGTGATATAATCAACTTATTCTTAGAAGTTTTTGATAAACAGAGGAGCTCTTGCATGACACGACATACACAAATGCATAAATATTTCACACACACACACATATATATATATATATATATACACACATATATATATATATATACATATATATATATATATATATACACACACACATATTATATATATATATATATATGTGTGTGTGTGTATATATATATATATATATATATATTTGTGTCCAGATTGAATCTCAGCAACTATTAGAGTTACAGTACTTATTGATTAATTATTAAAAATCTTATTTTTTGTTATGAAAAGAATAGCATTACTTGTTTGAAATTTCTTGTATCAAGTACTGAATTTCTTGAATAATTTATTTTACAAATTTATTTCCTCTTTATTAATAATGATTATTAATTTTCCTTCCATTATTCCTAAATAATCAAAATTTAATTCCTCTTTTCATTACAACAAGTTCAAATAATTATACCACTTGTATGTTAAAATATCAATAAAAAAATGTGACAATATCTGCTAATTCATTGCCTTTTTTTACAGTCTTCTATTTTAGCTACTTTCTTTAGAGAAATTCCATATGACTTTAGCTACTTTCTAGCTACTTTTGCAAGCCTATCTAGCGACATTTGAAAATTTGAGTTGGCAACCCTGACTGTGAATCTGTGATCTCATTCCCCAAACGCGCCTTGCTCTAATAACTTTGTTGAACGAAAATCGTTATAAAAATCTAATTAGCAAGGTTATATACCTATGTAAGTATATCCATTTTTTCCAGTTTTATATGAAATATATGCTATGCGTAGCATTCGTTACTATAGTGATATCAACCCAGTTTTAACTTGCATATATTGTGGAAATAGAATATTGGGTAAGTAGGCGGCACATTTGGGTTTCATTGTAGTTTATTACAGGGTGTGTTTTCGAACAGAAAATATATGTTTTCCTACGGTAAATAACGTAATTTAACCGAATTTGACCTTCATTTCAACGCAAACAAACAGATAAACTAATTCGTCCAACTTTAAGTTGTCGAATTGGGTTGATGTTATTACGGATGAAATGAAGGTGAAAACCAGTTAAATCACGTTATTTCCTACAGGAAAACATATACTATCTGTTAAAATGGTTAAATATAAACACTGTTGTCATATATGATGGGGTAGAATATTTAAATATAAACACTAGTTCAACAGTGACACGTCCCTTACGGATGTACTGCGAACGATAACATTAGCAACGTTACCAATGATACACAGTGTTACCGCTTTGAAGAATGGTACACAGAGTTACCAATAGCGATAGCAATTCTAGATATTTGCATATGTATTTTAAATAATTTTTCCTTATAAGTTTTACACAATATATAAAAAGTACAAAAAGGGCACAGAACCTAACAAACCCACCTAACCTAACCTAGGAGTTCCCCGGTCACAAAACACATATAATGACTATTGAGGAATGACTTACCCTTTTGCAAATAAGGTATTATTACAGTTTCATCCATTATGGGAAATCTATTATAATAATATATTTCCCGAGTAAAGCAAGTATTTTGTAGTATTTCTGTAAAATAATATCTGTCGCAAATGCCTAGTTCTTTATATATCGACGATCAAACTCACGCTACTCATGTCTTCCTCCCAGATTTTTTCTAAGTGTGTTGTTATTGTTGGCTGTGTCTTGTATTTGCTTAAATGAGCCCTGTAACCACTATAATCCGCAGACAAACTAGTCCACTAGGAAGTCTTACACGTTTGGCCAATCACAGCGCCTATCCACTATGATGTCATACATGTTTGGCCAATCACAGCGCGACAATACATTATCTACCCAGGCATTTCATTTCGTTCTTAGACATGGAGACCATAGAAAGAACGTCATCTCATGTTGCACAAGAAGTTGAAATTCCATCTTCTTGTCCTGACTGTTTCCTAACTTACAATGAATTTGTTGAAAAACTAGTGCATTTGTGCCAGAGACACAATTTAATTTTACAAAATAAAAATTGGCCTGCATGCCAAGGAACCTTCCCAACGGCTTCACGTTTTCCTCAAAGCAGCAGCACATCTTTATGAACCAACAGTTTAAGGTAAGCTTCATAAATTTATAGAGTATATTATAATGGTGATAGTATAATGATGTATACAGCAGTACCATCACTTTGGATTTGGTTTGATGGATGTGTTAGGTAGTGGCTGTAAGGGGGGGGGGGGGTCGCGGGGGCTAGGCCTAGGTAGGGGTACAGGGCCCTAGGTTAGGTGGTTGTATTAGGTTCGGTAGTGTCCCGAAAATCACTGTGGCCTTAAGGGGGGGTCGCAGGGGGGGCGGAGCCCCCCCCCCCCCTCCCCTGGTAGGCCTAGGTAGGGATACAGGGCCCCTATGCTAGGTTAGGTGGGTTTTCTTAGGTTCAGTAGTGCCCTGAAAATCACTGTGGCCTTAAGGGGGGGTCGCAGGGGGGGCGGAGCCCCCCCCCAGTAGGGCTAGATAGGGGTATAGGGGGAGGGGTGGTGGAAGGATAAGTATTCATTTATTGCAAATATCATTTGACGCCCCCCCCCACCCAAAACCCCGGTTCCCACCTGGTGTCCCCCATAATTGTTGGGATGAAGTAGGGTCTTTCTGCATTCTGGGACAACTTGTTGTTTTAACTCCAATTACATAGTAAATCTCTAAATCGGATGGTTTGCGGTCAAAATAAACGTTAAATTCGTTGGAACTACACTATTTCTGATGCAACAAATATATTTTTATTCCAGTTTCCCCATAATGGATGAAACTGTAAATTTACCGCTAATAATATTATCTTCCATGGGGGTAGATGACTTTTTCCCAAGAATGTACCTTTATTAGAAGTAACGGTATAACCACAACAACGTTTCTTTTTGGTTTTAGGAATGATGGTTTTGGTATTACAATAAAACATGTGAATGTCTTTCCTGTAAGATAGGAGGGAAACGGCAATTGGTGCACCGTAAGAGTTGAGGAATTATGTTGTGTGCTTTCAGGAAATTATCAATATTGGCTGAAGAATCATAAAAATCATCATGGAATTTAGCAAATGCTTTTAGGTACGGAATACTGAAGCCGTTACAAGTTTCTATAACTCCCTCCATCGCAAAATACGAAAAAATAAACCTCACTTGAAATGATCGACACCTTACTAGGATAAATGTTACAAGGGAAAAGGATTTGGTGGAAGGGGTATGAACAGGCCACTCAAAGAGATAAAGGAAGGGAGGTAGGGAAATAACAGTTGACAACCCCCTTGTGCAAACTTTGAATACGTATCGGCTTGTGATTGGTTAACAGAAAAACAACGGAGTGTAGAGGGTAAACATGAATGAACTGTATAGGGAAACTAGTCCAGAGAAAGTATTTATGTGAAACCGGGGAGTGAAAAGGAAATAACAAAATAAATAAACCCAATATAGGAAGATAAAATGGAATATATGATAAATAATATTGAATGGGAATATAAAATGAAATGATTTTAAAAGAAATGGGATAATAAAACGAGTAATAGGATGGGGAAAAGCTTCTGCGCAGGGGGCGGGGTTTCTGCGCAGGACGAAACTGGTTTGCACGAACGTACGTACAAATGGGTGCTAATGTTAGCATGGAATGTTAACATTTGATCTACATCAGACGTTGGCAGCACTGGTTACTGTATTTTTTCATGAGACAATCTTTGCAACGGTGCCTCCAAAGTTTATCCAGATATACTGTTTTGTATTTTCCTCTGTTTATTATACATTCAAGAAGTTATTTTATAGAGAAGAAAAGGCTTGTTTTACGATTATATATCGTTTCCCCAGTATGTTTTCCCCACCCAAAACCCCGAGTTCCCACTGGGGTCCCCCATTATCGTAGGATATAGATGTATATATATTTCTGAAACTATTCATTTGGGATAGGAACGAGGGTCATTTTCAAAGAGAGAGTAATTTTTTCTATAAGAAAAAGTAGTTTTTTTCCTAGGTTACATTGCCCTGTAATACACTACAATAAAACCTCACAGAAAAACGCCCGTTTCCTTCAAAAATTACTCTTATTTTTGTCGCAAATAAATACTTAATGTAATATATATATATATATATATATATATATATATATATATATATATATATATATATATATATATATATCTAATGATAATGGGCGACCCCCAGTTGGAAAATGATTTTTTTTGGGGGGGGGAACCTACTAGGGAAATGGTATATAATGGTATAACAAACCTTTTCTTGTCTATATATTATGTTCTTGGACGTATAATAAACCCTTGGAAAACTGCACAAATCTCGTCGTCGTCGGTGCCCACTCGTGTCCGAGTATTGGGTTCTGTCGTTAGCCATCAGCCTCCTATCTATGGGGTGGGTGTTTATGCCTGATGTGGTTGTTAAGTCCTAGTCTGTGGTGGAAGAGTCGCGGACAGTGTTCACAAGGGAGGGTAGGTGGTGGGCGGGGCTGTTCTAATCGCTCTCTCCTTCTTCTCCTCCTAGCCTCCTCATTTTGTCTCCTCCTCGAAGTCCACGGTGCCATGGTGTACTGTACTTCTCCAGGTTTTCCTGTCCCTGGCTGTTTCTTCCCATGAGGAAGGATCGATGTCAGTTAGAGCCAGGGTGCGCTTCAGTTGATCTTTATAGCGCATTTTCGGGGCTCCTCGTGGTCTGGTGCCCTGGGTCAGTTCTCCGTAGAATATTTTCTTTGGGAGCCTAGATGGATCCATCCTATGCACGTGTCCTATCCAGCGGAGGCGGTGGTGGATGATGGTGGCCTCCACGCTGGTCAGCGAGGCACGTTCTAAGACTTCAATGTTGGTGGTGTGGCTCTTCCAGGGGATTTTCAAGATCTGCCTCAGTTTCATTTGTTGGAGGCGTTCTAGGTTTTTAATATCGTTTCTATATAGTGTCCATGTTTCACATGCATACAGGAGCGTGGAGAGGACTACAGCCCTGAACACCATTATTTTGGTGGTCATTGTCAGTGCGTGGTTGTTAAATACGCGGCAGTTGAGTCGGCCAAAGGCGGAGTGGGCTGCCCTGATCCTGTTCTCCACATCCTTTTTGCTTGTGGGAGCTGATGTTAGGATGCTCCCTAGGTAGGAGAACTGGTCCACCTGTTCTAACGGTTGGTCATTCATTGTGGTATTGAAGTTTGGGAGCATCAGTCCTGGTGGATGTTGGACGAGGGTCTTGGTTTTATCTGTGTTGACTTGCATCCCAAAACGTTCGTAGGCAGAGTTGTATGCATCAGCTAACGACTGCAGGTCCTCTGCCGTCTGACCTGGGGTGGCATTGTCGTCAGCATACTGCAGTTCTCGCACTGCACACAAGGTGGTCTTGGTTCTGGCGCGGAGTCTGGCGAGGTTGAAAGCGCCTCCATCCATGCGGAAACGTAGGTCGACTGAGGGTGTGTCTGGGGGAATCTCGTTGAGCATTGCTGCGGTGTATAGCGAGAAACACGTTGGGGCCAGAACACAGCCCTGCTTCAGGCCGCCGTTGATGGGGAATGGGTCTGAAAGAGAGTTCTGGTGGCAGACTCTCCCAACCATTCCGTCATGGAGGGCACGCACCAGCTTGACAAAATCGGGTGGGCAGCCATATCTTTTGAGGACAGTCCACATGGCAGGTCGAGGTACTTTGTCGAAGGCTTTTTTCAAATCCCAGAAGATGAATATTATGGGCTGTTGTTGTTCGAGGCTCTTCTCTTGTAGTTGTCGCGCACAGAAGATCATGTCTATGGTCCCGCGGGAAGGTCGAAAGCCGCACTGGGTCTCTGGCAGGACATCTTCTGCAAGAATAAGGAGGCGGTCAATGAGAATCTGAGCGAAAATCTTACTCGCGATGCTTAGTAGTGATATTCCCCGGTAGTTGTTACAGTTCTCACTGTCTCCCTTCTTGAAGATGGTAACGATGTTTGCATCGCGGAAGTCACTGGGGAGGGTCTTGGTCTCCCATATTTTCAAAAAATCTATATCCTATACAAATGGTATATTTTTCATTTGTTGATATTCTGCGTGTCAGTTGCATTCACTCCCGTTCGTTCGTATGTACATACCAGCTTTAGATTTTCTGTGCATAAACCCCACCCACCTGCGCATAATCCCTGTCCACCGGCGCATAAACCCCGCCCCCCTCTATTGTTACCAATAGTTTACTTGTTCCCTTATAACCCCTCCTCATTTTTCCCCACGTCATTCAAGTATTTTTACCCTTGGCATTAAAGTATTTACTTGACCTAATGTAACTACCCTTCTTTTTATGTAATACCCACATGTACATATTACGTTTTATGCAAGAATTACTTGTTTGCTTATAAACCCTCCACATTTTTACCCACGTCATTCAAGTATTCTTCTTGACCTAACCCCTCTGATACCGTACATACATATTCTTTTATGCAATACCCACATGGACATATTTTATTTTTAAATATTAAACTTAGCCGGTGAATATATAATAGCTGACGTCTCCGACGGCTCGACAGATTCCAAAAACTCGTGAGCGATCGCCGTGAAGGTTGCGGGTGTGCCCACCAGCGCCGACTATCGGCCAGATACCGCATATACTTGTCAATTTCTCCAGTTCTTCTCTGTCGGTCTTGTCGACAAGTTGGTTCCGCTCGCTTTATGACCTCGAGTTTTCGACCGAATTGGTGAAGTACTTGGTTTTGGTTTTATTGCTTTCGCCGTGTTGGATTATTCAATACTATCTTCAAAAGAAATGCTTTTGAAAGGAGAGGAAAAGTGTTTTGCCCTTGCTTTTTTTTTTAATCTCTGGTTTTTCCATGGGGAAAAGATGGCCGACCCTTCCCTCAGTGTACGGAAGTGTGTTAAAGGCTTTTAGTAATTATTTTATCACTTTATAAATTATTGTTGATATTTATAGATTTACCTCTATATATTTTATATTTTATATCTCACCCGCCTTTATTAGGCCTCTTCGATTAGCTTTCCATTTATACTAAACATCAAGATAAATTTTATGTTTTTGTTTATATGCGGCCGTTACCTATTCTTTGTAGGCGGTCCTAACTTGGAAAACGAAGTTAAACAACGTTGAGCCCATTCAACTTTCATTTTTGTTTAGTTTAAAACAGTTGCTCTGTAAGAGTGGTGAGATGAATATTTTTTAGAAAATATTTTAAGAAATATATTCTTTGAATAGTCTTCGTGCTGATTTTTCAAAGATGAACTAACGTTTGGTTTATTTATGTTACGCAGTTTGCGCTCTATCGTTACGATAGAGAAAGAGAGAATCACGGTTTCACTTTGCAGAAAGAGTAAATCGATTTTGACGTTTTGTTCATTCTTCTTTCAAACTGAAGTGTTTTAGATACTAATTTAAAGGAACTTGTTAATTTTCAGTTTCTTAGTCCTTTCAGTTTTTTCCTTTAGTCAAATAACCTGTTATTGACGAAGGGTGAGTGGGCCATTCTCCTGTGAGTGACGAGAGAGAGAGAGAGAGAGAGAGAGAGAGAGAGAGAGAGAGAGAGAGAGAGAGAGAGAGAAAGAGAGAACGATCCGATCTTTATTCTCGTCCCAAGTCTCTGTACAAGGAGTTTGGGAGCGAGTAACGTTGTTCTCGATTCAGTTTTTTTACTCGTCCCAAGTCTCTGTACGGGGAGAGAGGATAAAACGTTTTAGTTTTTATTCTCGTCCCAAGGCACTGTACGGTGAGAGATTGAAAACGTAGTCCTTAGTGATCTAGTGTTTAGTCTCCTCCCCAGTCACTGATCTTTTTAACTTTATATATTTCCGTTTTATTCGATATATATGTATATGTTTATTGATTTTTGCATGTGTGTGTCATTTTGTACTAATGTGCTTACATTATACGACTCATTTCGCAATTCTAACCTTTTGATGTAAGGGAGAATTGCGTGCTTCAGGTAGAAATCAGTTTTATTCATGTCTAATGTGAAATTATTAAAAAATACGATATCAGTGAAGTGCAAAAAACATGTTTTGTGTTGCGGAGGGTTCGTTTGTTCGTGCTTGTCACTTGCCTAGTCCGAGACCTCTTTCAGGCTCCCCTGCACCAGGGAGAAGGAATGTCGTAGGACCTAAGGGAGTGAGGAGTGTAAACCAACGAACAGACGTTCCCTCAAAGGTATCAGACGTTGCTCGGCAAGCACGTCCTTGCCATAAGACAGGAGAGACTAAGTTTCTCCTCGTCTTCCGATGATTCGTCTCTTTAAAAGCCTGGGCATAAAGTTTCGAGACGGTTGAAACGTTTATTAGTTCCTTCAGAACAAGTTCAACGTCCTAGCTGTAGTCATAATAAGAGTCCCGCTCATAGCGATGACGTTCATGTACAGACGTTTCTGCCACAGACTCGACGTGACGTTGAGCGGTAGACACCGTAGACACAACGTGACGTCGAGTGTCAGTCACCGTAGTCTCGATATAGCATCGATCAGCAGTCACTGCTGTTTACTACGTGACGTTTGAACGTCAGCCACCGCAGTCACAGGTTGTAGAAGCTTTCGATCCTGATCCTGTGCGAAAGGATCCTTTGCTTTTTGTACGTCACGGTTCTGGGATACGTGATTCGGGTCTTCAACCTTCTAGACGAGCTTTGTTACGCCACGCTGACGTTATCCCTAGTGACAGCTTTGCTGTTAAACGAGATGCGGAGCATAAATCTCGATGTAACTTTGATCGCTTTGAACGTCAGCCACCGCAGACACGACGTGACGTTGAGCGGTAGACACCGTAGACATGACGTGACGTCGAGGGTCAGTCATCGTAGTCACGATATAGCATTGAACAGCAGTCACCGCTGTTACTACGGGACGTTTGAACGTCAGTTACTTCTGTCACGACGTGTAGTATAACATTCTCTGCAGTCACAACGTGACATCGACCCTCCAACTTTAACTTCTGTTCATATACAAGTTGATGTAGCCTGTCAGGCTTTTCCTTCACGTCATTCTGAATATAAATCTCCTTTTCGCAAGACTTTAGATTTATCAGATGATGTGCCTTCTGAAGAAGTTGATGACCCCCTTTCAACTAATGTACCTTTGGGGAGTCATTCAGAAGAGGAGTAACCTAGGGTGGTCCAACAATCCCTTGTTTTTTAATTATGAATTTCTTTAGTGAAATTTTGTCCTACTCGTTTTGTAACGGCTGCTCCGCCGTCTGAGTTTACTCTTGGAATGACTTTCTTCGACTCCTACATTTACGAAGTCAGTTCTCTCTTGTTCTTCCAAGAGGGCCATGCTCTTACTGGGAGACTGGTTGGAATCCAGGAGAAGTTTAGGAAAGTCTGCTTTTGCTTTTCCTCCTTCTTAATTAGCTTCTCACTCGGGCGTCTGGTGTGACACAGGAGAAGCTCGAGGAGAAGTTCTCGGCTTGGGAGTACCTGCCTCTGCCCAGGGAGACTTCTTAAGCCTAGTGGACTCTCCTCGTCGTCTAGCCATGAGACGCTCCAAGATTTTATGGTCGGCTTCAGAGCTAGACCATCTCCTGTTAGGAGTTTTTTCGAGCGTTTGAAGTTTTTATTTGTTGGTTTGGTCCCTGGGAGCCTTAAGTAAGAAGGTCTCTCCAGTTGTCAATGTATTGCTATACAATTATGTCATGCATGAACAAGGCTATCAGGGATGGCTCCAATGATCTGGCAGCCACGTTCACTGCAGGAGTATTCAAGATGTAAGTGCGCTCAATGCGTTCATTGTCAAGACAAACTTCACGATGAAGACTACCAAATCTGTCTTGGCAGCAGTAAGGGAAGGCGACTGGATGGTCTCTCTCGACCTTCAGGATGCATACTTCTACATCCCGATTCATCCAAACTTTCAACAACATCTGAGGTTTGTGGACGGGAAAGTAATGTGCCAATTTCGAGCACTGTGCTTCGGCCTCATTCCTGCTCCTCTTGTTTTTACAAGGCCCTTGCAAAATGTAGCAAGCTTTCTACATTTTTTTGAGGATTCAGAGCCTCCCTTTATTTTGACGACTGGCTAATCAGGGCGTCGTCATTAAATCGCTGTCTGGAAGGCCTCTAATGGACATTAGACCTAACCAAGGAGCTAGGTCTCATAGTGAACGTAGAGAAGTCGTAACTTACAGTACTCCATCCCAGACTATTCTTTATTTGGGAATGGAGATATAGTGTCGGATTTTTTCGGGCCTTTTTGTCTCCCACAAGAATGGAACAAGCTCTGTTAAAAGTCCTTCACTTGCAAGAGAAAAACAGTTGCTTTGTAAGAGTTTGAACGAGCCTCGTGGGAACTCTTTCATCGCTGGAGTAGTTTATCTCTCTGGGGAGACTCAACCTTTGCCCTCTCCAATTTCACCTAAACCATTGGAACAAGGAGAAGGGCTTAGAGAGTATCTCTTTCCCAATCTCCAACTCAGTCTAGACATGTCTGACTTGGTGGGACAGCAACATCAGACTTCGAGAAGGTCTTTCTCTTGCGATCAAGAACCCAAACCATGTGTTGTATTCAGATGCATCGGATTTGGGTTAGGGAGCTCCACTGGACAGTCTGGAATGCTCGGGTCTTTGATCCACGGATCAGAAGGAACTCCATTTAAGGCAAGTAACATCTCTCCTTTGGCGAGATTTGTGCAAGGAAAAATGAATGTCTTGGCGGACTGCCTCAGCAGAAGAGGACAAGTCATCCCCATGGAGTGGACGTTGCATAAGACTGTGTGCGAGAAGCTATGGATGACATGGGGTCAACCCACCATAGATCTTTTTGCGACTTCACTGACAAAGAGGCTCTCGACTTACTGCTTTCCAGTTCCAGATCCAGAGGCAGCCCACATAGACGCTTTCCTGCTGGACTGGTCTCACCTGGACGTTTATGCCTTTCCACCTTTCAAGATCCTAAACAAGGTGCTGCAGAAGTTCACCTCTCACGAAGGGACCAGGTTGACATTGGTTGCTCCACTCTGGCCCGCGAGAGAGTGGTTCACCGAGGTACTTCTATGGCTGGTAGACGTTCCAAGAAGTCTGCCGTTATGGATGGATCTCTTGCGACAGCCTCACGTAAAGAGATTTCATCAAAGCCTCCCCACGCTTCGTCTAACTGCCTTCAGACTATCGAAAGAATCTCTTGAGCTCGAGGGTTTTCGAAGGGGGCAGCTAGAGCGATCGCGAGGGCTAGAAGATCCTCTACCATCAGGATCTATCAGTCGAAATGGGAGGTATTTAGTAACTGGTGCAAGTCCTCCTCTATATCCTCTTCCAAGTGCCTCTGGAGCGCAGATTGCGGATTTTCTGCCTTATCTGAGAAACGGTCGCTCCCTCTCTGCATCCACCATTAAAGGCTACAGAAGCATGTTAGCTTCTGTTTTCAGGCATAAGGGTTTGGATCTTTCTAATAACAAAGATCTCCAAGACCTGCTTAAGTCTTTCGAGAATTCCAAGGAGCGTCATATTTCGACTCCTGCTTGGAACTTGGACGTGGTCCTACAGTTCCTTATGTCAGACAGGTTTGAACCATTAGATTCAGCCTCCCTGAAGGATCTTACCCTCAAGACACTTTTTTTTGGTGAGCTTGGCTTCGGCTAAAAGGGTTAGTGAGATACATGCTTTTAGCAAGAACATCGGCTTCTCCGCTAATAAAGCAGTATGCGCTCTTCAACTTGGTTTTTTGGCCAAGAATGAACTTCCGTCTCGTCCTTGGCCTAAATCATTTGAAAGCCCCAGTCTTTCTGAGATTGTGGGGAATGAAGTTGAAAGAGTGCTGTGCCCCGTTAGAGCTCTTAAATTTTGTTTATCCAGAACTAAACCGCGACGAGGTTGTTCAGAGGCTTTATGGTGCTCCGTTAAAAAGCCCTCTTTGCCCATGTCTAAGAATGCGTGGTCTTATTTTATTAGACTTTTGATTCGGGAGGCACACTCTCAATTAAGTGAGAAGGATCATAATTTACTTAAAGTCAAGGCTCATGAAGTTAGAGCGATAGCAACTTCTGTAGCGTTTAAGCAAAATAGATCCATTAAAAGTATTATAGACGCGACCTTTTGGAGAGGCAAGTCGGTTTTCGCTTCATATTACTTGAAAGATGTCCAGACTCTTTATGAGGACTGCTACACACTGGGACCATTCGTAGCAGCGAGTGCAGTAGTGGGTGAAGGCTCTACCACTACATTCCCTTAATCCCAATATCCTTTTAATCTACTCTTGAAATTTTTAATCTTATTTTGGGTTGTACGGGAGACTAAGAAGTCTTTCGCAATCTTTTTGATTTGGCGGGTGGTCAAAATATTGTTTCTTGAGAGCGCCCAGATTAAGGGTATTGATGAGGTCCTGTTATAGGGGTGTTCACCCTGGATATAGCAGCTCCTGGGAGTCTTTCAGCATCCTAAGAGGATCGCTGGGCTTCGTGAGGATAGCGGACTAATGAGGCAGAGTAATTATCAGAGTCAGCTTCCTTACCAGGTACCTATACTTAAGTCTGTTTTTTGAATAGTTGTCAAAAACTCTTGAGCATATACGCCTTTATTGTATTAATACTGGTCTCTACCCACCACCATGGGTGTGAATCAGCTATTATATATTCACCGGCTAAGTTTAATATTTAAAAATGATATTTTGATTATAAAATAAATTTTTGAATATACTTACCCGGTGAATATATAAATTAAAGGCCCTCCCTTCCTCCCCGATAGAGACCCAGCGGACTGAGAAGAACTGGAGAAATTGACAAGTATATGCGGCATCTGGCCGATAGTCGGCGCTGGTGGGCACACCCGCAACCTTCACGGCGATCGCTCGCGAGTTTTTGGAATCTGTCGAGCCGTCGGAGACGTCAGCTATTATATATTCACCGGGTAAGTATATTCAAAAATTTATTTTATAATCAAAATATCATTTTAACCTAACCATTCTTCTAACACCGTATGTTTATGCAATACCCACGTGGACATATCATGTCTTACCCTAGTTGTTCAAGTATGCTACTAGTGTTGACCCCTGTAATAACATTTTTTAAATATTTAACTTAGCCGGTGAATATATAGCTGCAACTCTGTTGCTCGACAGACAAACTGTACAGAAAAAACTCGCCAGCGATCGCTATACAGGTTGCGGGTGTGCCCAACAGCGCCATCTGTCGACCAGATACCAAGCTCAATGTAAACAAAGACTCAATTTTCTCTCTGTCGACGTGTCGACAAGACGTACTTTACTCGCTGTTGCTAAACTGGAGTTTTTCACATCATATTGGCGAAGTACTATATACTGGTTTTGAGCTTTCGCTGTGCAGGGTGTTTCTTCAAACAAATCCTTGAACTCTTTTTTTGTATCGGATTCATTGTTGATGACTTAGATCGTTTTTGGAATTTTCCCTTGACCAATTCAAAATGGCTGACCCTTCACAAGTTCCCAAATTTAGAAAATGCAATGCTAGGGACTGTTCTAGGCGTCTTCCGAAGGCTTCTATCGACCCTCACACTGTTTGTTCCAATTGTCGGGGTAAAACCTGTCAATTGGAAGATCGGTGTGAGGAGTGCGTGGGCCTTTCGGAATTCGATTTTATCGAATTTGAAAAGTACACACGCAGGCTAGAGAGAGATAGAATTAGGAGAAGTTCTTCTAGGTCTATTGATGTTTCCTCTCCTCATGCCCCACAACCTATTCCTTCCCCTGTAGTGGTTGTTCCTAACCCCCCTCCTAGCACTCAGGAACCTTCGATGGCTGACATGATGCGTGCCATCCATGCCCTGGGGGAGAGAGTTGAGTCCCTTGCAAGTGACCGCAATCAGCTCATGGCGGATGTTAAGGAGCTTAAGTGCCAAAGTGCAGTGGGAAGTGCTAAAGTGCCAAGTGATAGTGTTGTGAACAGTGTTGCGCTTGAGGGTTCGTCTGTTCGTGCCTGTCGTCCTCCTAGTCCGGGACCTCTTGCAAGCTCCCAAGTCCAGGGGAGAAGCAATGTCGCACGACGCATGAGTTCGAGAGGCTTTAATCAGCGAACAGACGTTCCCTCCATGGTATCAGGCGTATCTCCCCAAGATCGCCCCTACCTACGTAAGACGAGAGAGCCCATTTATACCTCGTCGTCTGAAGGTGTTTCTCGTAAGAAACTTTGGACCAAGGTCTCACGACCTTTAAAACGTAAATCGGTCCCTTCAGGACAAGTCCAACGTCCCGGTTGTAGCCACTGGGTCAGTTCGGACTCGTTGCCGTCATCTGATGACTGCTCACCGCCTAAGAGAGGCAAAGCGGTTCCGCTTCAGGCACTAACACCGTCTGTCGCCGCACCTGCTCCCGTAGACCCTAAATGGGCTTTGCTGCAAGACATGCAGTCCAAGCTTACGTCTTTGATGCAGGACTTTCATGCGGAGAAGGTTGCTGCCGTACCAGCAGCGAGTGCAGTACCTAGCCTACAACCTTCCAAGCGATCGGTTGTGCGTCCTGTTGACGCTGAGGTAACCTTCTCACGTATACCAGTTGAGGGGGTTCCTCCACCGATGCGATCCAGTGTGGGTTGCCAGCCGCATGTTGACGTTAAGCGACGCACGGAGGTGGTTGTTGACGTTCTGGACGTTCAATAACCATCAGAGGTGACTTGTTTTGACGCGGTGCGTCAACCTCCGCAACCCAGTGTGGTTTCCACTGCGCAACCCAGTCGGTCTAGACAGTCTCGGGTAGACGCTGTGCGTCCTCGCGCTACCATGGTTGTTGACAGTTCACAGACTGTGCAGCAGTTCCATGACGTTGCGTCCGGCTCCGTCACGCATGCACCAGTGCGACCGGACTCAGCGAACCAGACGTTACCCACTCCGTTGCCGTTTCCTCATCAGTTTTCGGACTTTAGAAAAGTTTTGGCTATTTTCAAAGAGTTGTTTCCTGACCAGTTTGTTTCTGTGGCTCCTCGTTCTCCGCCTTCAGAGTTTGTTTTAGGCTTGCCTTCTACCGCACCTGCCTTTACTAGACTCGTCCTCGCACGCTCGTCTAAGAGAGCTTTGCGGGTTATAGGAGACTGGTTAGAGTCCAAGAAGAGTTTAGGGAAGACAGCATTTGCTTTTCCCCCTGCTAAACTCTCTTCTAGATCGAGCGTCTGGTATGCCACGGGAGAAGTTCTCGGCTTGGGAGTTCCTGCCTCTGCCCAGGGCGACTTCTCAAGTCTTGTAGACTCTCCCCGCCGCCTTGCCATGAGACGCTCAAAGATTTGTTGGTCATCATCGGACCTGGACCACCTTATGAAAGGAATCTTTAGGGCTTTTGAAGTCTTTAACTTCTTAGACTGGTGCCTAGGAGCCCTGAGCAGGAAAATCTCTTCGACAGATAAAGAGACTTCTTTGCTCATTATGTCCTGCATGGACAAGGCCGTCCGTGATGGGTCCAATGAGCTTGCTGCCTCATTTGCGTCCGGAGTCCTGAAAAAGCGAGAGTCTCTCTGCTCGTTCCTGTCTGCTGGAGTTACACCATGCCAGAGATCTGAGCTTCTCTTTGCTCCCCTTTCCAAGTGCCTATTTCCAGAAGTCCTGATAAAGGAAATAGCTGCTTCGTTAGTGCAGAAGGACACTCACGATCTAGTTGCGTCCTCGGCTCGCAAAGCTCCCCCTTTGCCTACATTGTCTGCTAGACCGAGGATTGACACTCCAGCGTCTCGCTTTATTCCGCCCTTTCGTGGCAGAGCCTCCAGCAGAGGAGGTGCTCGTGCCGAAGGGAAGCGAGGGAAGAGGAAAGGATCCAAGTCCTCTAAGGGCAGAGTCTGACTGCCCGCAACTTCAGACAGCAGTGGGAGCCAGACTCAAGAACTTCTGGCAAGCCTGGGAGAGGAGAGGCGCAGATTCACAATCTGTGAAGTTGCTCAGAGAGGGGTACAAAATCCCTTTAGTACGCAAACCCCCTCTAGCAACGTCTCCCATCGATCTCTCTCCCAGGTACAGAGAGGAAGAAAAGAGACAAGCCCTGAAACTGGAAGTGTCTCTTTTGCTAGAGAAGGGAGCGGTGGTCAGAGTCTCTTATCTTCAATCACCGGGATTCTACAACCGCCTCTTCCTGGTTTCAAAGAAGACAGGAGGGTGGAGACCGGTGCTAGACGTCAGTGCTCTGAATGTCTTTGTCACAAAGACGAAGTTCTCCATGGAGACCACAAAGTCAGTCTTAGCAGCGGTCAGAAGGGAAGACTGGATGGTCTCCCTAGACCTAAGGGACGCCTACTTCCACGTCCCCATTCACTCAGACTCCCAACCTTTTCTGAGATTCGTTTTCGAAAATGTGGTCTACCAGTTTCGGGCCCTGTGCTTTGGCCTAAGCACAGCTCCTCTCGTGTTTACGAGGCTGATGAGGAATGTAGCCAAATTCCTCCACTTATCGGACATCCGAGCCTCCCTTTATTTGGACGACTGGCTTCTCAGAGCCTCTTCCAGCGGTGTGATACTGACAACCAGTGTAGTGAGTGTCGGGAGTGGTCTGCCTCCCAGTGGGAGAGGTTTGGGCGACGGCGGAAGAAGTAGTCTTAAGCGGGATTTGTTCCGTAACTGAAATAATTTACAAACCACGCTATTTACATGGGGTGATTACTTCGGCGCAGCCGATGACGAGCCATAAAGTTTCAACGAGGGTTTCCTACCCCACCGGTAGTTAGCGGGGGTGTAGGGAGGGGTAGCTAGCTACCCCTCCCCCTCACACACACCGGAGAATACTCCACTTTACTTTTGGCTCGGATAGTGATCGAAGGTCTCCGCTCCTATCCTCACTTGACGGCCATTATTGTTTTGTCTTTTAACTTACCTTTTTTAAATATGAAACTCCCCTGGTAGTTACATATATATATCTTGAATACCGCGTTTCGACGCAGCACGACAGAAATTGAAAATTCGTGGCGATCGCCGCCATGACAGTAGGTGGTCATACATGAGCGCCATCACTCGTAGGTTATTAGAACCATTCCCAACATCTTCAGAAATTCTCTGGCGTTGATCGTGTCAACACCTCGGGAATTCTTTTCGTGGATATATTACTTTATTCTACGATTTGGTGAAGTACCTTTTGTTTGATTATTGTTAATAGCTTTCGCTGCCTTTCAACTATCGAAGATTTTATATAGGATAATTTTTTTGCGGGTCCAACTTGGACAGCTCAAGTTAACTTGATTTCATACAAAGATGTCCAGACCCATTTATGGCTCCTCTGTTGTTAAACTTTGGTTGTTGGGCTAGACCAGCTTTCGAGCTGCTCTTTCTTCCCGCACTGTAATTAACAGGGAGCGGAATGTGATTACCTTGTAGGAATTCAGTCCTTCTTGGTGATGAAGTCACAGTTATGTGACGTAATCTGTTTAGTATAACTTCCATTTTATGAATTATTTTCTTTCTTGCAAGAAATTTTTAAAATATTAGCTTTCTAAGCATAAGTATTAGTATTTTTCAATATTTAACTTAGCCGGTGAATATATAGCTGCAACTCTGTTGCTCGACAGACAACTCTACGGAAAAACTCGCCAGCGATCGCTACACAGGTTGCGGGTGTGCCCAACAGCGCCATCTGTCGACCAGATACCCAGCTCTCATGTAAACAAAGACTCAATTTTCTCTCTGTCGAGGTGTCGACAAGACGTACTTTACTCGCTGTTGCTAAACTGGAGTTTTTCACATCTAATTGGTGAAGTACTATATTCTAGTTTTGAGCTTTCGCTGTGCAGGGTTTTTCTTCACACAAATCCTTGAACTCTTTTTGATATCGGATTCTTTGTTGATGACTTTTTGATCGTTTTTTGGAATTTCCCTTGACCAATTCAAAATGGCTGACCCTTCACAAGTCCCCAAATTTAGGAAATGCAATGCTAGGGACTGTTCTAGGCGTCTTCCGAAGGCTTCTATCGACCCTCACACTGTTTGTTCCAATTGTCGGGATAAAACCTGTCAATTGGAAGATCGGTGTGAGGAGTGCGTTGGCCTTTCGGAATTCGATTTTATCGAATTTCAAAAGTACACACGTAGGCTAGAGAGAGATAGAGTTAGGAGAAGTTCTCCTCGTTCTATTGATATATCCTCTCCTCATGCCCCACAACCTATTCCTTCCCCTGTAGTGGTTGCTCCTAACCCCCCTCCTGGCACTCAGGAACCATCGATGGCTGATATGATGCGTGCCATCCAGGCTCTGGGTGAGAGAGTTGAGTCCCTTGCTAGTGACCGTAATCAGCTCATGGCAGATGTTAAGGAGCTTAAGTGCCAAAGTGCAGTGGGAAGTGCTAAAGTGCCAAGTGATAGTGTTGTGGACAGTGTTGCGCTTGAGGGTTCGTCTGTTCGTGCCTGTCGTCCTCCTAGTCCGGGACCTCTTGCAAGCTCCCAAGTCCAGGGGAGAAGCAATGTCGTACGACGCATGGGTTCGAGAGGCTTTAATCAGCGAACAGACGTTCCCTCCGTGGTATCGGGCGTATCTACCCAAGATCGCTCCTACCTACCTAAGACGAGAGAGCCCATTTATACCTCGTCTTCTGAAGGTGTTTCTCGCAAGAAACTTTGGACCAAGGTCTCGCGACCGTTAAAACGTAAATCGGTCCCTTCAGCACAAGTCCAACGGCCCGGTTGTAGCCACTGGGTCAGTTCGGACTCGTTGCCGTCATCCGATGACTGCTCACCGCCTAAGAGAGGCAAAGCGGTACCGCTTCAGACAGTAACACCGTCTGTCGCCGCACCTGGTCCCGTAGACCCTAAGTGGTCTCTACTGCAAGACATGCAGTCTAAACTTACGTCTCTGATGCAGGACTTTCGTGCGGAGAAGGTTGCTGCCGTACCAGCAGCGAGTGCAGTACCTAGCCTACAACCCTCCACGCGATCGGTTGTGCGTCCTGTGGACGCTGAGGTAACCTTCTCACGCACACCAGTTGAGAGAGTTCCTCCACCCATGCGTTCCAGTGTGATCTGCCAGCCGCATGTTGACGTTAAGCGACGCACGGAGGTTGCCGTTGACGTTCTGGATGTTCAACAACCGTCAGAGTTGCCTTGTTTTGAGGCGGTGCGTCAACCTCCGCAACCCAGTGTGGTTTCCACTGCGCAACCCCATCAGTCTAGACAGTCTCGGGTAGACGCTGTGCGTCCCCGCGCTACCATGGTTGTTGCCAGCTCACAGACTGGGCAGCAGTTCCATGACGTTGTGTCCGGCTCAGTCACGCATGCACCAGTGCGACCGGACTCAGCGAACCAGCCGTTACCCGCTCCGTTGCCGTTTCCTCATCAGTTGTCGGATGAGGAACTTTCTGATGATGATGTTGCTGCACATATAGATGAACCACAATCAGAATTGGACGAGCCTAAGTCTACTCAACCCTCTTTGGACTTTAGAAAAGTTTTGGCCATTTTCAAAGAGCTGTTTCCTGACCAGTTTGTTTCTGTGGCTCCTCGTTCTCCGCCTTCAGAGTTTGTTTTAGGCATGCCGTCTACCACTCCTGCCTTTACTAGACTCGTCCTCGCACGCTCGTCCAAGAGAGCTTTGCGGGTGATAGGAGAATGGTTGCAGTCCAAGAAGAGCTTAGGGAAGACAGCCTTTGCTTTTCCCCCTGCTAGACTCTCTTCTAGATCGAGCGTCTGGTATGCCACGGGAGAAGTTCTCGGCTTGGGAGTTCCTGCCTCTGCCCAGGGCGACTTCTCAAGTCTTGTAGACTCTCCCCGCCGCCTTGCCATGAGACTCTCAAAGATATGTTGGTCATCATCGGACCTGGACCACCTTTTGAAAGGAATCTTTAGGGCCTTTGAAGTTTTTAACTTCTTAGACTGGTGTCTAGGAGCCCTAAGCAGGAAGATCTCTTCGACAGATAAAGAGACTTCCTTGCTCATTATGTCCTGCATGGACAAGGCCGTACGTGATGGGTCTAATGAGCTTGCTGCATCATTTGTGTCCGGAGTCCTAAAAAAGCGAGAAAATCTCTGCTCATTCCTTTCTGCTGGAGTTACACCGTGCCAGAGATCTGAGCTTCTCTTTGCTCCTCTTTCCAAGTGCCTTTTTCCAGAAGTCCTGATTAAGGAAATAGCCGCTTCGTTAGTGCAGAAGGACACTCACGATCTTGTTGCGTCCTCAGCTCGCAAAGCTCCCCCTTTGCCTACCTTGTCAGCTAGACCAAGGATGGACACTCCAGCGTCTCGATTTATTCCGCCCTTTCGTGGCAGAGCCTCCAGCAGAGGAGGTGCTCGTGCCGAAGGGAAGCGAGGGAAGAAGAAAGGATCCAAGTCCTATAAGGGCAGAGTCTGACTGCCCGCATCTTCAGACAGCAGTGGGAGCCAGACTCAAGAACTTCTGGCAGACCTGGGAGAAGAGAGGCGCAGATGCACAATCTGTGAAGTTGCTCAGAGAGGGGTACAAGATCCCTTTTGTACGGAAACCCCCTCTAGCAACGTCTCCCATCGATCTCTCTCCCAGGTACAGAGAGGAAGACAAGAGACGAGCCTTGAAACGGGAAGTGTCTCTTTTGCTAGAGAAGGGAGCGGTGGTCAGGGTCTCGGACCTTCAATCTCCGGGATTCTACAACCGCCTCTTCTTGGTTTCAAAGAAGACAGGAGGGTGGAGGCCGGTGCTAGACGTCAGTGCTCTGAATGTCTTTGTCACAAAGCAGACGTTCTCCATGGAGACCACAAAGTCAGTCTTAGCAGCGGTCAGAAGGGAAGACTGGATGGTCTCGTTAGACCTAAGGGACGCCTACTTCCACGTCCCCATCCACCCGGACTCCCAACCTTTTCTGAGATTCGTTTTCGAAAAGGTGGTCTACCAGTTTCGGGCCCTGTGCTTTGGCCTAAGCACAGCTCCTCTTGTGTTTACGAGGCTGATGAGGAATGTAGCCAAATTCCTCCATTTATCGGACATCCGAGCCTCCCTTTATTTGGACGACTGGCTTCTCAGAGCCTCTTCCAGTCGTCGCTGTCTGAAGGATCTAAAGTGGATTCTAGATCTGACCAAGGAATTGGGTCTCCTTGTCAATATGGAAAAGTCGCAACTGGTCCCATCCCAAACTATTGTGTATTTAGGGATGGAGATTCACAGTCTAGCTTTTCGGGCTTTTCCGTCGGCCCCCAGAATAAGCCAAGCCCAGTTATGCATCCAGAACATGCTGAAGAAGGAACACTGCTCAGTCAGGCGGTGGATGAGTCTGGTAGGGACGCTATCATCCCTGGAACAATTTGTGTCATTAGGAAGACTACACCTCCGTCCTCTTCAGTACCATCTAGCTTTTCACTGGAAAAAGGACAAGACGCTAGAAGCGGTCTCGATCCCCATTTCCGAAAAGATGAAGTCTTGTCTGACTTGGTGGAAGGACAGTATCAACCTAAGAGAGGGTCTTCCCCTGGCTGTTCAGACTCCCAACCACGTTCTCTTCTCGGACGCATCGGACGTAGGCTGGGGCGCGACATTAGACGGTCGGGAATGTTCAGGACTGTGGAACTCGAGTCAAAGGATCATGCATATCAACTGCAAGGAGCTGCTGGCAGTACATCTGGCCTTGAAAAGCTTCAGGTCTCTCCTTCGAGGCAAAGTGGTGGAAGTGAACTCGGACAACACCACTGCCTTGGCGTACATCTCCAAGCAAGGAGGGACCCACTCACTGACGTTGTACGAGATCGCAAGGGACCTGCTCATCTGGTCAAAAGGTCAAGACATAACACTAGTAACGAGGTTCATCCAAGGCAACTTGAATGTCATGGCAGATTGTCTCAGTCGGAAAGGGCAAGTAATTCCAACAGAATGGACCCTCCACAAGGATGTATGCAAGAGACTTTGGGCCACTTGGGGCCAACCAACCATAGATCTCTTTGCAACCTCGCTGACCAAGAGGCTCCCAATATATTGCTCACCAGTCCCAGACCCAGCAGCAATACATATAGATGCCTTTCTCCTAGATTGGTCACATCTAGATCTATACGCATTCCCACCGTTCAAGATTGTCAACAAGGTACTGCAGAAGTTCGCCTCTCACGAAGGGACAAGGTTGACGCTAGTTGCTCCCCTCTGGCCCGCGAGAGAATGGTTCACCGAGGTATTTCGATGGCTAGTAGACGTTCCCAGAAGTCTTCCTCTAAGGGTGGACCTTCTACGTCAGCCACACGTAAAGAAGGTACACCAAAGCCTCCACGCTCTTCGTCTGACTGCCTTCAGACTATCGAAAAACTCTCGAGAGCTATAGGCTTTTCGAAGGAGGCAGCCAGTGCGATTGCTAGAGCAAGGAGAGCATCCACCCTTAGAGTCTACCAATCGAAGTGGGAAGTCTTCCGAGACTGGTGCAAGTCAGTCTCTGTATCCTCGACCAGTACCTCTGTAGCTCAGATAGCTGACTTTTTCTTATACCTGAGAAAAGGACGATCCCTTTCAGCTCCCACTATCAAGGGCTACAGAAGCATGTTGGCATCGGTCTTCCGGCATAGAGGCTTAGATCTTTCCAACAATAAAGATCTTCAGGACCTCCTTAAGTATTTTGAGACCACGAAGGAGCGTCGTTTGGTTACACCTGGTTGGAATTTAGACGTGGTACCAAGATTCCTCATATCAGACAGGTTTGAGCCGCTACAATCAGCCTCCCTGAAAGATCTCACTTTAAAGACACTTTTCCTGGTATGCTTAGCCACAGCTAAAAGAGTCAGTGAGATTCATGCCTTCAGCAAGAACATCGGATTTTCGTCAGAAAAAGCTACATGTTCGCTACAACTTCGGTTTTCTAGCCAAAAATGAGCTGCCTTCTCGACCTTGGCCGAAATCGTTCGATATTCCCAGCTTATCGAATATTGTAGGCAATGAACTAGAAAGAGTCTTATGCCCTGTGAGAGCTCTTAAGTTCTATTTAAAGCGCACTAAACCTTTACGAGGCCAATCTGAAGCTTTATGGTGTTCAGTTAAGAAACCATCTTTGCCTATGTCAAAGAATGCTTTATCCTACTTTATCAGACTGTTAATACGAGAAGCTCATTCACATCTGAGTGAGGAAGACCAAGCATTGCTTAAGGTGAGGACACACGAAGTTGGAGCTGTCGCAACTTCCGTGGCCTTTAAACAAAATAGATCTCTGCGAAGTATAATGGACGCAACCTATTGGAGAAGCAAGTCAGTGTTTGCGTCTTTTTATCTAAAGGATGTCCAGTCTCTTTACGAGGACTGCTACACACTGGGACCATTCGTAGCAGCGAGTGCAGTAGTGGGTGAGGGCTCAACCACTACAATTCCCTAATTCCATACCCTTTTAATCTTTCTCTTGAAATGTTTTTATTGTTGTTCTTTGGGTTGTCTGGAAGGCTAAGAAGCCTTTCGCATCCTGGTTGATTTGGCGGGTGGTCAAAGTCATTTCTTGAGAGCGCCTAGATTAGGGGTTTGATGAGGTCCTGTTGTATGGGTTGCAACCCTTGATACTTCAGATCCTAGGGGTCGATCAGCATCCTAAGAGGATCGCGAGGCTCCGTAAGGAAGACGTACTTAAAAGGCAGAGTAATTGTTCAAGTCGACTTCCTTACCAGGTACCTATTTATTTTGTTTTTGTTATTTTGATAACTTCTAAAATGAAATAAAAAACTCTTAGCTCATAAAAGTGTAAACATATATTACTGGTCTCTACCCACCATCCTGGGTGTGAATCAGCTATATATTCACCGGCTAAGTTAAATATTGAAAAATGTTATTTTGATTATAAAATAAATTTTTGAATATACTTACCCGGTGAATATAAATTAAATGATCCTCCCTTCCTCCCCAATAGAGACGCAGTGGGACGAGGAGAAAATTGAGTCTTTGTTTACATGAGAGCTGGGTATCTGGTCGACAGATGGCGCTGTTGGGCACACCCGCAACCTGTGTAGCGATCGCTGGCGAGTTTTTCCGTAGAGTTGTCTGTCGAGCAACAGAGTTGCAGCTATATATTCACGGGGTAAGTATATTCAAAAATTTATTTTATAATCAAAATAACATATTTCGCTTAGTCAATTTTCGATTTAGAGTTTTTTCGAGCGTACAGTCATGTTACGCTTGTAGTACGACTAAGAGAGATGTCCGATATTAAACGGTCATTTTTGTTTCACAATACTTATATCGTTATTTAATATTTCGCTTTTGAGAATACTAATATTATTCATATATCCTGTTGTATTTTCATTCTGGCCCTTGACTAAAGAGAATATTCTCTCGCAACGGGCAGATCTATTATGATCTAATGTGAAATAGTTTAAAGAGCTAGTGTTCAATGGAACATATAATGATGCAATGCAGTCAAGCAACAATAAGTAATACAGTGATACCTCTGGATACGAAAGTTTCTGCTTACGAAAAATTCAGGATGCGAAAAGTGATTCGAAGATTTTTATCCCCCAGGATACGGATAAAATTTCAGGATACGAAAACCTTACGAGATCCCAACTCTTCGCCGAGAGTAATTTTAAAAAGCACGTGCCGCCAGACTTTGAACTTGGGTAGACTCACTTATAGCCTCCCGCTCACCCATTGGTTATCTCCCTACTCAGACGCTAGCTGACGCCATAAGATCCTGCTTTCCTATTGGTCGGCAGCTATCCCAGCTTGCCTACGCACGGGCGTTCATCTCTCTCTCTCTCTTTTCGTTCCGACCGCGGTATCGTTAACAGACATTGTGTTGTGTGCTTTCGCTTGTTTGACTTAGTGTTAATATACAGTACATTCGTACGCCACGTGTTATCGTTAATAAACATTCGTTACTGTGCACTGTACTGTATTAGTGTTTACTATACATAGACTGTATATAACGTTACGTAGTGTATTATATTACGTATTACTGTAGCCATGGGTCCCAAGAATGTTGCCGAAGGAAAGAAGAAGACGATGCTCTCGATGGAGACGGAACTTGAAATCATTAAAAAGTACGGGTCTGGCATGCGTTTAAGTGCGATCGCCAAGGAGTATGGCCGGAATCCGTCTACGATAGGCACCATCCTGAAGCAGAAGGCGGCCATCAAAGCAGCAACACCTTCTAAGGGCGTCACTATTTTCTCCAACAAGAGAACGCACGTGCATGACGAGATGGAGAGGCTGCTTCTTGTGTGGATCAAGGACAAAGAGATCTCAGGAGACACCATCACTGAGACTACAATTTGCCAGAAAACCTCCGCCATTTTCGGTGATCTCGTGCGTGCTCAGGCCGAAGAAGGAGCAGGAGAAGGAACATCCCAGCAGGAACCCCCAGAGTTTAAGGCTTCTCGTGGGTGGTTCGAGAAGTTCAAGAAAAGGACTGGCATCCATTCAGTGGTACGGCATGGGGAGGCAGCCAGCTCGGACACGAAGGCCGCCGAAGCCTTTGTTAAAACGTTCGAAGAGTTGACTCTGCAGGAAGGCTACAGTTCGCAGCAAGTTTTCAATTGCGACGAAACTGGGCTTTTCTGGAAGAAAATGCCTCGTCGGACATTCATCACGGCGGAGGAGAAGAGGCTACCCGGACATAAGCCTATGAAGGACAGGCTAACCCTTGCTTTTTGTGCAAACGCCAGTGGGGACTGCAAGATAAAGCCCCTGCTGGTGTACCATTCAGAAAATCCCCGAGCCTTTAAAGCCCACAAAGTCATTAAGGAGAACCTTCCCGTGATGTGGAAGGCGAATGCAAAAGCCTGGGTAACGAGGCAACTGTTCATTGATTGGGTGAATGTCTGCTTCGGTCCGACTGTCCGAAAATATTTGGAAGAAAAGCGCCTCCCTATGAAATGTCTGCTGGTGCTGGACAATGCTCCAGCTCACCCTCCTGGCCTCGAGGAATATCTTCTGGCTGAGTATTCCTTCATAAAGGTCATGTATCTACCGCCTAACACCACCCCTCTCCTCCAGCCCATGGACCAGCAAGTTATTTCTAATTTTAGAAAATGGTACACGAAGCATCTCTTCAAGAGATGTTTCCAAGTCACAGAGAGTACAAACCTCACTCTGCGTGAATTTTGGAAAGATCACTTCAACATCGTGATATGCCTCAAACTCATCGATCTCGCTTGGCAGGAAGTTTCGAGGCGTACCCTAAACTCATCTTGGAGGAAGCTGTGGCCTGATGCTGTCTCTGCACGAGACTTCGAGGGGTTCGGGAAGCCTGGAGGAGAAGCCGAGATCGTTGACGATCCTGAACCAATTCAGCAGTCTGAGGTGGCTGACATCGTACATCTTGGTACGTCCATGGGGCTGGAAGTTAGCGCGGAAGATATCGATGAACTTATCGAGGAGCCCCACGAGGAGTTGACGACGGACGACTTGAAGGAGTTGGAGACGATGCAAGTGAGTGATGTTCAAGAGCAGTTCTCTAGCGGTGATGAGGAGGATGTTGCACCTTTGAAAACGGCAGACATCAAGGAAATTCTTGCATGTTTCCATAAAATGGCAGACTACGTCGAAAAGGAACATCCAGAAAAAGTTTATACCAACCGTGCGCTTCAACACTGCAATGACGTTTGCCTAACGCATTTTAGAAATGTGTTGAAAAGTAGGCAGAAACAAGCTTCAATGGATAGTTTCTTATTAAAGAGGCCAGCGGTATTAGTAGGCCAAGACGAAGGTGAAAGTAAAGAAAAGAAACAGAAAAAAGAAAGAGATGAAGAAGTAGAAGGTGAAAGTAAAGAAAAGAAACAGAAAAAAGAAAGTGATGAAGAAGTAGAAGAGATTTAGAAAATAAGAAAAACGTAAAGTTATAAAAAAGCAAAAGAAAAAAAATTCAATTTTAAGTTTTATGTTACCGTTAAGTGTTGAAGTAATTTTTTCTTTCATTTTATAGTTTTCCATACGTAATGTTAAGTGTTAATTATTTCTGCCATTTTTTTATTTCGTAAAGTTTAAGTGTTAATGTGTTAAGTGTGTAAATTACTGTACGTAGTCTGTCACTTGTTACGTTTTCTGCCTTATGCCATCCTCCTCTGCCGCGACTTCGCTATCGGACATCGTCTCAATCAAAAGGTAAGTTTTAACTTTTTTGTTACACTAATTAACTGTAACCTTTTTTTTCAGAGTGTACAGGTACAATATCAATCATTAATTTAGGTGTACGTACAGGTACAGTAACAATACACCTTCACTGATCTAAATGCTTTACGTACATACAGTACCGTAACTTTTATACAGTACGTACCGTAGTAAAGAAAACGGACCGTTTTCTTTGGGCTTGGGGGGGATAACTTGGCTATAACTACATTATTGAATAATCTCATAGTGGTTTCTGTAATGGATTAGGCTGTTTTTAACGGTTGTGTTAATTATTGAATGATAGAAATGGCTGCATTGCATGTTTATTACTACAGTTTAGCGTGTTTATGAAAGAAAAGGTGACTTTTTATAAGGCTTGGAACGGATTAGGCTATTTACATGTAAAACGCGACTCAGGATACGAAAATATCAGGATACGAAACTGCATCCTGAACGGATTAATTTCGTATCCTGAGGCATCACTGTACTCTTGTCAATTGTTTTTTGTTTTCACAATTACTGGTATCGTTGTTTTATATTTCGATTTTGAAAATACTAATATTAATCATATATTCTATTGTACAGTATTTTCTTTCTAGCCCTTGACGAAAGAGTGTAATCTCTCGTAACGGGTAGGTCTATTAAGATCTAATGTGAAATAATTAAAAGTGCTACTATTCGGTGTCAGTGCAGTGGAGGGTGCGTTCATTCGTGTCCGTCATAATCCCAGCCGGGGACCTCTTCCATGCTCCCCAACCCCTGGGAGAAGGAAAGTCGAAAGGCAAAAGGTTATGGCAGACCTTGATAGCGAACGAACGTCCCCTCGAACGATCATGTTAACAATGTACAGATCGCTCGATCTTATTAGTAAAAACGAGGTTAAAAATGTATGCGTCTTCATCGGACGTAAAAATCGCGACGGGGTTGGAGCATACCACTACGTTCTAAACCACGCAAGAGACGTATGTCTCCTAATAAACCCTCCTGCAGTGACTGTTCACCGGAGGTGTTCCTTTCGGACTAAGACTATGTGTCAGCACCGAAACAATTGCGTAAGACGCATAGTCCGTTAGATGAAGAAGGTGCTCAGCTCACAACAATCGATACACGTAACACGATTCAGATCGCGCACTAGAAGTATCGACAGTTGACGATACCTCTCACCGATCACTACATAGTTCAGTTAAAACACACGCCGCTTATTATGTATCTGATTTGTCAGAATTAAAGACGTCTATTTCGTCTCTGTTGACGCTTACGATTCTCGGGAACACAGCGTTAGACCAAGAAAACGGTCTTCTGATAGGATCGGACAGCATAATTCTCCGATACTCATCATCTCTCCCTCCCAGCGATCAGCTTGCGTTGCGGCAAGCTTGAGGACGGACGCATGCGGCAGTCTGGTCTCATCCTCACGGCAGTCGCAGACACCAGTCTGGTCTTTCCTTCACGGCAGACGCAGACACCAGTCTGGTCTCTCCTTCACGGCAGACGCAGACGCCAGTCTGGTCTTTCCTTCACGGCAGACGCAGACACCAGTCTGGTCTCTCCTTCACGGCAGACGCAGACGCCAGTCTGGTCTCTCGGGAGAGATCTCTCACAACAATCGATACATACAAGTATCGACAGTTGACGATACCTCTCTGCGAAACGCTCCCTCGCAGAGTCGCAGTGATCAGCTCGCTTTGCGGCAAGCGTTAGGACGGACGCATGTGGCAGTCTGGTCTCTTCCTCACGGCAGTCGCAGACACCAGCCTGGTCTCTCCTTCACGGCAGACACAGACGCCAGTCTGGTCTCTCCTTCACGGCAGACGCAGACGGCAGTCTGGTCTCTCGGGGGAGATCTCTCACAACAATCGATACATAGAAGTATCGACAGTTGACGATATGCAGTAGGCTGGTCTCTCCCTCGCGGCAGACGCAGACACGGACACCACGGCAGACACACATGCCACGGCGGACGCAGCAATCTGGACGCATGCAGCAGTGTGTAATCTCGCGGCAAAGTGGATGCATGCGGCAGTCTGGACATACACTAGACGCATGCAGTCAGGTTTTGTCACACGTCACCGTAGACAAACATTTGTCTCTTCTTTGCGATTGACTGGACGCGTTTCCTCGCCGCTCGCGGCAAACTCACGGCATTCGGGACTCATGCATTAGACTGATACCTCTCAGAGAAACATACAACAGTCTCAAGCTAGACCCATGATGGACTTACATGGTCGGGACTTGTCCTCGCAACAGGATAGACAAGTTTTTTATCTCTCCTTCGCGATATTCTGAACCCACAACTAACGCTCCCTCGCTTCACGCTGTTGACATACAACATGCTGGACGCATGCGTTCATAGATTTTCCCTCGCATGGGTTTACAGATGTTGTTGCTCCCTTAGAGCATGATGATCTTATGCTAGAAGCACTAGAACCTGTCTCTCCCTCGAACTTAAACGTGATACTTCTTCGCAACTGGACGATATCCTTCACGAGATTTCTTCCAGACAAGATGAATTATTTTGGAAGATAATAACTGTCACATTGACGAGGTTTTGTCTCCTACTCATTCGAATCAGAGAATAGATGTTCCATTAGCCGAATTAGAAGACGAATCTCAGGATTCATTACAGTCTACCAAAAAAAAAAAAAAGAAAAAAAAATGGTTCTGGCTAGATGGGTTAAGAGAGTTTTCTCAACCCTCAACCAATGGACGTCCAAGAGAAGGTTCTAGGGAAGGCCTCCTTTTTCTTTTCCTCACTCAGGTCAATCATGAGCAAGTCATAGTTTGTGGTCCAATTTTGAAATAGACCATCGGTTGAAGTAAACTTTTAGACAATGAAAGTCTTCAGCCTTATGGGCTGGACTCTCGGAACTCTCGCAGAAGCCACAGACCCTAGGAACAAGGCTCAGATGCATCTGTTTGCCTGTTTGGTTAAGGCCTGGAGGGATGTCCCCATCGAACTTTCCGCCCTTTTTTATGGCAGGAGTTCTTAAAAAGACCTCAGAGAATTGCGACTGGAGATCAAGCTCGCTGATTCTCAAGTCAACAAACCGAATAAAAAAGTGAGACGTTTTATGCCTCCCATGTCGTCTATACCCCTAGAGCTGACAACAGTCCACTCAGGAGACAAGGCAGCAGCTCTTTAAGAACAAGTGAGCCTTATGCTGTCAGCTTCATTCATAGTAATGTAGAGGTCACCTCATCGGAGGGGTCTTTACATCATACTTTTCCTAGTTCCGAAACACTTGGGAGGGATGAAAACTTGTTCTGGACATCAGTCCATTGTACACATAAAGGGAGTAAGGTTTCTTCTTTGTACCTGGACTACTGACCACTCAGAGCAGAATCACAAGTAAAGTGTCTGGAGGCTCTTCAAAGGTTAATGCTCTTAACGCAACAGTTAGGTCTGATGGTAACCTGGCCAAATCTCAACTAACACCCTCACAGAATTTAATTTTTCAATATTAAACTTACCCGATGATCATATAGCTGTCAGCTCTGCTGCCCGACAGAAAAAACCTACGGGCGGAATACGCCAGCGATCGCTATACAGGTGGGGGTGTACATCAACAGCGCCATCTGTCAAGTAGGTACTCAAGTACTCGATGTCAACAAAGAACCAATTTTCTCTCTGTCGTGCCAATGGCAGGACCTACTAAATACGCCGTCCCTAACTGGATTTGTTTTCACAACGATTTGGTGAAGTACACTATTCCAGTTTTGAGCTTTCGCTATGCAGGGGTTTTATCTTCATTTCAAAACTTGAATTCGTTTTCGATATTTATTTATGGTGACGAAAAGAGTATGGACTCTCTTTCACTTTTAAATGGCCGACCCTTCCCTTAGACGGAAGTGTGTTTAGGTTTTTGGTAATTTTGCTTAATACGTTATAGATCCATTTATTTTATATCTCTCCGCCTTTTTAGGCCTCTTCGGTTAACTTTCCATTTATTATAAACTTATAACAAATAAATTTTTATGTTTGTTTATATGCGACCTTTCCTAATAGTAGGCGGTCCTAACTTGGAACCGAAGTTAATTAACATTGAGCCCGTTATATCGTATTTAACCTTTAAAGAATTTAATACTTTTTTAATTTTAATGTTTTATGGAAGAATTTCTTTGATAGTCTCGTACTGTTTTCAAAGATGAACTAACGTTTAGTTTTTAGTCTCCGCAGTTGTTGACGTTCAGAACGTTCAACTTGCGCTCTATCGTTACGATAGAGAGAGTGTATCACGGTTTCACTTTGCAGTAAGAGTAAACCGATTCTAGCGTTTCGTTCATTCTTTCTTAGCTTAAATGGTTTAAATTCTAAATAAAGGAACTTTTTATTTGGGAAACCTTTCAGTTTTTTCCTTTAGCAAATAACATGTTTTAACGATATATAATTGGGCTCTTCTCTCAGGTGCTAAATCAAGAGAGAAGAGAGAGAGAGATAGAGACGGAGGGAGAGAGAGGAGAATAAACGTTTCGTTTAAGCGGGTAACGTTGTTCTCGTTTTTTACTCTTCTCCCTAGTCGCTGTAGGGGAAGAAGGTAAAACGTTTCTAGGGTTTTATTCTTGTTCCCAGGCTTTATGCGGTGAGAGATTGTAAACGTAGTTTATTTGATCTAGTGTTTAGTCTCTTTTCCAGCCACTGAATTCTTTATCTTTATTTATGTTTTTCTGTTGCATTGTAAAACTGTTTTCGCAATTACTACCTTTTAATGAAGGATAGGATTGCGTGTTTCAGGTAGAAATCAGTTAAAGTTTCGATTTCAGTGAAATAAGTGCAAACAGAAAATCAAAAGTGATAAAGTGATATGCGCAAAGTGTTACAGTGTTGCGTCCGAGGGTTCGTCTGTTCGTGCCAGTTGTTCACCTAGTCCGGGACCTCTTACAAGCTCCCAAGCCCAGGGGAGAAGTAATGTCGAACGACTTATGGGTTCCACAGGCCTTGATCGACGAACAGACGTTTTTTCCCTCCGTGGTTTCGGGCGTATCTACACACGTTGCCGACGTGAGATCGCCCCACCCACACAAAGACGAGAGAGCCCATTTATTCCTCGTCTGCGGAAGAGGTTTCTCGTAAGAAACCATGGACCAAATCTTGCAGCTTTTAAGTGCAAGTCGGTCCCTTCCGCGCAAGTCCAACGGCCTAGGTGTAGCCACTGGGTCAGTTCGGACTCGCTGCAGTCATCCGACGACTGCACACCTCCCAAGAGAGGCAAGGTGGTACCGCAACAGGCAGTAACTCCGTCTGTTACCGCACCAGCTGTTTTAGACCCTCAGTCACGACGGACAGTAGCTCCGTCTGTTGCCGTTTTTTGTAGACCCTAAGTGGTCTTTACTGCAGTCTATGCAGACTCAGTTAGCTGCGGTTATGCAGGAGTTTCGTGCGGAGAAGGTTGACACTGCTCTTGTTAGCCTACAACCTGCCACTGTTGTGCGCCCAGCTCACGCTGAGGCTGCCTGCTCCCACACTCCGGCTGCGGAGAGCTCCACCTCCGATGCGCAATCGACCCTGCCAGACGCATGTTAACGTTAGCCGACGTGCGGCTCCCTCCGTTAACATGCGTGAGCTACCGCATCAGCAGTGGGAAGGTGGAGTCAAGCTGCCGTGTTTTGACGCGATGCGTTAGTTTCCGCAACCCACGGCAGTCCCCACCACGCACCACCACTCCGCTTTGGTTGTTGCCTGCTCCCACACTCCGACTGCGGAGAAGGTTGACGATGCACCCGTTTGCCTACAACCTGCCACGGTTGTGCGCCCAGCATGGCTGCCTGCTCCCACACTCTTGTTGTGAGAGCTCCTCCACCCTATGCGCAGTCGACCCTGCCAGACGCATGCTGACTCCCACAGACACACGGAGCACTCTGTTGCCGTGCGTGAGCTACCACAAGCTGCCGTGTTTTGACACGGTGTGTCAGCCTCCGCAACCCACTGTGGTTACCGCCACTCGCCCGCAGCAGACTAGTCAGTCAGGAGTTGAGGCTTCCCCACACAGCTTTGGTTGTTGCCAGCTCACAGACTGTCAAGCAGTTACATGACGTTGCCTTCTGGTCTGCTACTAATGCACCAGTGCTGTATGTCCTCACGCACCTGTTGTGGTTGACAGTTCAGTTTTTGACAGTTCACAGACTGTCAAGCAGTTACATAACGTTGCCTTCTGGTCTGCTGCTTTTGCACCAGTGAGACCCTCACTGATATAACCTAGCTTTTCTCGGACATGGTTCCTGTAGATGAGAAAGTGCTGTTCTCCCTCCTTCTGATATTCCTTTGAGGACTCTGTCATTTGGAGAGGAGCCTTAAGCTGCTTAGCCTCCTATGGACTTTAATTAAAGCATAACAAGGCTTCCAGGGATGGTAAATGGTTCCGCTTCAGTCGCTAACCCCGTCTGTTGCCACACCTGCTCCCATAGACCCTAATGGGCTTTGTTGCAAGACATGCAGTCCAAACTTGTGTCCTTGTTAGAGGTGTTTTACGGAGAAGAACCTTCTAGCCAACAACCTTCCTTCCGGTTGGTTGTACGCCCTGTTGACGCTGAGGTTTCCTACTCACGTCCGCCAGTTGAGATGGTTCCTCCACCGGTGCGACCCAGTGTGGGTTGCCAGTCGCACGTTGACGTTAAGCGACTCTCGGAGGTGGTTGTGGACGTTCAGTGTGTCACTAGGAAGACGTTCAACAACCAGCAGAGGTGACTTGTTGTGACGCAGTGCGGCAACCTCAGCAACCCTGTAGGGGGTTGACTGCACAACCCAGACAGTCTAGACAGTTTCGGGTTGACGCTGTACTTCCTCGCGTCCCCATGGTTGACAGTTCACAGACTGTGCAGCAGTACCATGATCTTGTGTCCGGCTCCGTCACGCATCCACCAGTGCGACCGGATTCAGCGAGTCAGACGTTGCCCACTCCGTTGCCGTTTCCTCATCAGTTTCGGATGAGGAACCCTCTGATGAGGACATTGCTGAACAAGACGATCAACCCCCAGCCCTGCTATCCATCCAGAAGATGCTGAAGAAGGAACACTGCCCTGTCAGGCTGTGGATGAGTCTGGTTAGGACACTGTCATCCGTGGTTCAATTTGTGTCACTTGGAAGACTACACCTCCGTCCTCTGCTGTATCATCTAGCTTTTCACTGGAAAAGGACAAGACGCTAGAAGCGGTCTCGATCCCGGTTTCCGGAAAGATAAAGTCTGGTCTGACTTGGTGAAAGGACTTTATCAACCTTTGAAAGGGTCTTCCCTGACTATTCAGACTCCCAACCACGTTCTCTTCTCGGACGCATCGGACGTAGGCTGGGGTGCGACATTAGGCGGTAGGGAATGCTCGGGATTATGGAACTCGAGTCAAAGGACAATGCATTTCAACTGCAAGAAGCTTCTGGCAGTACGTCTGACCTGGAAAAGCTTCAGGTCTCTCCTTCAAGGCAAAGTGGTGGAGGTGAACACGGTCAACACCCTGCTTTGACGTACATCTCCAAGCAAGGAGGGACCTACTCTCTGACATGGTACGAGTTCGCAAGAGACCTCCTCTCCTGTTCAACAGGTCTAGACTTTTCACTAGTAACGAGGTTCATCCAAGGCAACTTGAATGTCTTAGCAGATTGTCTCAGTAGGAAGGGACAAATAATTCCAACGTATTGGACCCTCCACAAGGATGTATGCAAGAGACTTTGGGCCACCTGGGGCCAGCCAACCATAGATCTCTTCGCAACCTCGATGACCAAGAGGCTCCCAATACTTTGCTCACCTATCCCGGACCCAGCAGTAGTTCATATAGATGCCTTTCTACTAGATTGGTCACATCTAGATCTATATGCATTCCCTCCGTTCTAGATTGTCAACAAGGTACTGCAGAAGTTCGCCTCTCACGAAGGGACAAAGTTGACGCTAGTTGCTTCTCTCTGGCCCGCGAGAGAATAACTCACCGAGGTACTTCGATGGCTAGTAGACGTTCCCAGAACACTTCCCCTAAGGGTGGACCTGCTACGTCTGCCACGCGTAAAGAAGGTACTCCAAGGCCTCCACGCTCTTCGTCTGACTGCCTTCAGAATATCGAAAGACTCTCGTGAACTAGAGGTTTTTCGAAGGAGGCAACCAGAGCGATTGCTAGAGCAAGGAGAACATCCACCCTTAGAGTCTACCAATCGAAGTGGGAAATCTTCCGAAACTGGTGCAAGTCAGTATCCGTATCCTCGACCAGTACCTCTGTAACTCAAATAGCTGACTTCCTCTTATATATGAGGAAAGAACGATCTCTTTCAGCTCCCACTATCAAGGGTTACAGAAGCATGTTGGCATCAGTCTTCCGTCACAGAGGCTTAGATCTTTCCAACAATAAAGATCTACAGGACCTCCTTAAGTCTTTTGAGACCACGAAGGAGCGTCGTTTGGTTACACCTGGTTGGAATTTAGACGTGGTTCTAAGATTCCTTATGTCAGACAGGTTCGAACCACTTCAATCAGCCTCCCTGAAAGATCTCACCTTTAAGACTCTTTTCCTGATATGCTTAACCACAGCTAAAAGAGTCAGTGAGATTCATGCCTTCAGCAAGAACATCGGATTCTCATCCGAAACGGCTACATGTTCTACAACTTGGTTTTCTAGCCAAACACGAGCTGCCTTCTCGGCCTTGACCAATATCGTTCGATATTCCAAATTTATCGTATGGTTGGAAATGAACTAGAAAGAGTATTATGTCCTGTAAGAGCTCTTAAGTTCTATTTTAAAAACCTTTACGAGGCCCGTCTGAAGCTTTATGGTGTTCAGTTAAGAATCCATCTTTGCCTATGTCAGAGAATTCTTTATCCTATTTTATCAGACTGTTAATACGAGAAGCTCATTCCCTTCTGAATGAGGAAGACCAAGCTTGGCTGAAGGTAAGGACACACGAAGTTAGAGCTGTCACAACTTCCGTGGCCTTTAAACAAAATAGATCTCTGCAAAGTATATTCGACGCAACCTATTGGAAAAGCAAATCAGTGTTCGCGTCTTTTATCTTAAGAATGTCCAGTCTCTTTACGAGAACTGCTACACTCTGGGACCATTCGTAGCAACGAGTGCAGTAGTGGTGGGGGCTCCACCACTACAATTCCCTAATTCCAGAACCTTTTTAATCTTTCTCTTGAAATATTTTTGGGTTGTCCGGAAGGCTAAGAAGCCTTTCGCATCCTACTTGATTTGGCGGGTGGTCAAAATCATTTCTTGAGAAGCGCCTAGATTAAAGGTTTTGATGAGGACCTTTAGTATGGGTTGCAACCCTTCATACTTCAGCTCCTAGGAGTCGCTCAGCATCCTATGAGGATCGCGAGGCTCAGTAAGGAAGACGTACTTAAAAAGGCAGAGTAATTGTTCAAGTCGTCTTCCTTACCAGGTACTTATTTATTTTATGCTTGTTATTTTGAATAACTGCTAAAATGAAATACGGAATACTTAGCTCATAATAATGTCAACATGTAATGCTGGTCTCTACCCACCCCCCTGGGTGTGAATCAGCTATATGATCATCGGGTAAGTTTAATATTGAAAAATGTTATTTTCCTTAGTAAAATAAATTTTTGAATATACTTACCCGATGATCATAAATTAAAGGACCCACCCTTCCTCCCCAATAGAGACCCAGTGGACAGAGGAGAAAATTGGTTCTTTGTTGACATCGAGTACTTGAGTACCTACTTGACAGATGGCGCTGTTGATGTACACCCCCACCTGTATAGCGATCGCTGGCGTATTCCGCCCGTAGGTTTTTTCTGTCGGGCAGCAGAGCTGACAGCTATATGATCATCGGGTAAGTATATTCAAAAATTTATTTTACTAAGGAAAATAACATTTTTCTTGGGATGATAGTCGATTCAGTTCGCGTTCAAGGCGCTCTGGAAATGTCGCAAGGACTTTACCCTGGTGGTCACCCGGCTACGGTTGACGATCCCTCGCAGCAATCGGCACACGGTTTAGTTTGCGCACACGGCGCGCTTCATGTGTCTGGTCTGTCTTAACTAGAGAAGTCGATTTTGTCCCTGTTTGACACATACGACTTGCGACAAGGATCCTTGGATAGAGTCTCAGAGGAAATGACACATAAATATCAAAGATCTAGTGGCCATTCACCAAGCCCTGATTACTCACTTCATATAAAGAGAGAATAATGTCAGAAGGGATCTTCTCAGCAGAAGGCAAGTTCTTACTGCAGAATGGACCCTACATCACGAGGTGTGCACCAACCTTTGGATGATTTTGGGGTCAACACTCTTTAGACCTCTTTGCCTCACAAATGACATAGAGGTTTCCGGTATTTTGCTCTCAGTACCAGACCAGGAAACAGTCACACTGGACGCTTTTCTTCTGAACTGGAAAGGTCTAAATGTGTACTCTTTTTCCTCCATCCAAGATCCTGGACAGAGTCCTGAAAAGATTCAGGGATTCGGCCATCGTCCGCATTACCATGATAGCTCCTTTTTTGGTCTATGAGACATTGGGTTGCGGAGATGATGGAGTGGCTGGTAGATACCCCCAGATCATGACCACTATTAGGGTTGATTAATCTGAGTGATATATATTTAGAGTGCTGTGCAGGAATAATAGATTTTCCTCTACCAATACCTCTATAACCAATATAGCAGAGTTTTCTGTTGTATCTACGTATAAAAGAGAAGCTAGCTATGCCTTGCATCAAGGGTTACCTCAGTATATTAACCTCTGTCTTTCGTAACGGAAACTTTGGCATGTCAGGTAACAAGGACCTCTCAGATCTCATTAGATCTTTTGAGACAACGAAGAGGAAGGATAATCCAACCTCCTCGTGGAACCTAGATGTAGTCCTGGCCTTTTTAACCTCAAGTAGGTTTGTACAGTTGGACAAGTCATCTTGGAAGTATCTTACCAAGAAGACTTTTTTCCCAATTTCATTGGCTTCAGTCAAAAAAGTAGGAGAGTTAAAACCATCTGCAAGAAGATGGGCTTTAATGGAGACAATGCAATTTGCTCCCTTCAGCTAGGCTTTCTTTTTCAAACACAAGACAGACAGCCTATGATACTCAGTTAAAAAGCCCTCTTTGCCTTTATTAAAGAATACCCTGGCTTTTTTCCATTAAGGATTTAATAAGGGAAACTCTCCAAGATTGTGTGTAAGAAGTTTTCCCTATCCTTAAGGTAAAACCACATGATGTTAGAGCTGTAGCAATTTCTATGACTTACAAACACAATAGGTCAATGAAGTCAATTTTGGAGCCTACTTTCTGACGAAGTAAATCAATCTTCACAGACTGCTATCTCAAAGATGTCCAGACCCAGTATGAGGATTACTATTCCCTCGGTCCGTACGTTACCTCCGTCTTCTTAGTTGGAGAAGGGTCTACTGCCTCTTCCCTATAACTTAATATATACCCTTGCCATTTTTTTCTTGTACTTGTTCATAGATTTTTTTTGCGAGGGTTGTCGCAGCCTTCCGTCAGTTTCTGATGCAAGTCAAGTTAGTTTTAATGCATTCACAGTCTGTCTGTGAGGTTTGTCGCAGCCTTCCGTCAATCTGGGATGCAAATCAATTAGTTTTAATATGGAGTAGGTGGTCAAAATCAGTATCCTTGGCTATGCCAGGTTTGCAAGGGTGGTGGTCTAGCCACTCTAAGGGTCGTGGACCTTGTGGCAGCCCCAAGAGACTTTTCAGCCCCCTGAGTGGATCGCTGAGTCTCTTAAGGAACGCAGGCGAAATGAGGCAGTATTATTGCGAAGCCAGCTTTCTTATCAAGTTGTAATGCCAGAATCAGTATCCTTGGCTATGCCAGGTTTGCAAAGATGGTGGTCTAGCCACTCTAAGGGTCGTGTACCTTGTGGCAGCCCCAAGAGTCTTTTCAGTCCCCTGAGTGGATCACTGAGTCTCTTAAGGAATGCAGGCAAAATGAGGCAGTATCATTTTAAAGCCAGCTTCCTTATGAATTTAGAATGCCAGATTCAGTATCCTCGGCTTTGCCAGGTTTGCAAGGGTGGTGGTCTAGCCACGCTAAGGTCGACGACCTTGTGGCAACCCCAAGAGACTTTTACAGCCCACTGAGTGGATCGCTGAGTCTCTTAAGGAATGCAGGCGAAATGAGGCAGTATCATTGTGAAGCCAGCTTTCTTATCAGGTTAGAACCACATTGTTAGTACTACTATTGTAGTTATTAATAATTATACGAATTCCCAAGGGGATGAGGTTTTCAACCCACCTCCAACTGTGTGAATCAGCTATATATATGTAACTACCAGGGAAGTTACATATTTAAAAATGGTATTTTTATTATAAAATAAATTTTTAAATATACTTACCTGGTAGTTACATATATAAAAGGGCCTTCCCTCCTCCCCTCTGAAAACAGAGACATCAAATTTCTGAAGATGTTGGGAATGGTTCTAATAACCTACGAGTGATGGCGCTCATGTATGACCACCTACTGTCATGGCGGCGATCGCCACAAATTTTTAATTTCTGTCGTCCCGCGTCGAAACGCGGGATTTAAGCTATAGGCTATATATGTAACTACCAGGTAAGTATATTTAATAATTTATTTTATAATAAGAATACCATTTTCGTGTGCGTGCGAATGAGGAATGCAAGGTGAGGTTACCGAAAATGTCGGTAGACCCTCACACTGTGTGTTTGGGTTGTAGCGGTTTTGAGTGTGCACTGAATAATAGGTGCGAAGAATGTAAGGTTTTGAATGAGAAGGATTGGTTGGGTATGAAGCGCTATGTGCGCAAACTAGAGCTTGATAGAGTAAGGAGAGCTTCTAGGTCTAAATCTAAGTCTGCTAGCGAACTTAGTCTTGATTTATCCATTGAACCTGTAATTAATTCCTCTTGGGAAGTTGATCCTTCCCCTGAGGTAGTAACTCCTGCCCCTTCTACAGGATCCGTATCTGCAGATGACCCTCGGTACGCCAAGTTGGCTGCCGAGTTGAAGGCCATTAAAGATCAACTTGCGGCCTTTAAAGGTAAGCCAAGTGAAAGTGAAATTAGTGCTTGTAAAAGTACAGTGGAGGTGGAGACTGACTGAACCTGTCATTACCCTAGTTCTAGACCTCTACCAAGCTCGCATGACCAAGGGAGAAGGTACGTCTACGACCGAAAGGGGGTGAGAGGTACGTACCCTTGGTCAGCCGTCGCCTCGGGCAGTCCTGTTGGAAATTCCCAGGCTGCCCTTGAACGCCACGGAAAAGGTGTGTCGGATGTGATGGTTTCTTCCCCGAATCCCTCTCCCAGATGCAAATGGAAGTATGAGGCTTCGAGACCGACGAAGAGGAGGTGGAACCGAGAAGAACAGTCTCGTTCTCACTCTCCCGGTTCTAGTAGCCATGAACCTTGTCCTTCAGAGGACAATTTGGATTCCGTGCCTGTGAAGAGGACGAAATCAAGGTCCGGAAGTCGGGATAGAGCAGCAGAAGATTCTTCTCCTTCCACCAGTGTTATTCGACAGCCGTCTCCTTCGGAACCGCAAGACCCAGCAGAAGTCGCTAAGTCGTTCATGTCAGTTATGCAGGAGCAACTTTTATCGTTATTTCAAGCGTTTAGCCGCCCTCACACCCAGTCCGACAGGTGTAAAGACGACTCGTTACCCATCAAGAATTCGGCTTCTAAGAGGGAACGGAGTTCCTCGCCTAAGGAACCCTTGCGCGCTTCGGCGAAGACACGACACCGCACTGCTTCCTCATCTGCTCGGCGCCAGGACGATTCCGCCTCTCGCTCTCGGCGCCAGGATGATTCTGCCTCTCTCTCTTGATGCCAGCTTGCTTCTCCAGGATGATGCTTCTTCTCGTCGCCAGGATGATTTCAGCTCTCTCTCTCGACAACAGGTCTCTTCCTCCTCTCGTTCACGACGCCAGGACGACGCTGCCTCTCTCTCTCGGCGCCAGGATGATCCCAGCCTGCTTCTTCAGGACAATACTGCTTCTCGCCGCCAGGACGATAGCAGTTCTCGGCATAAGGACGCCTCCTCCTCTCACCGCCAGGACGCTTCCTCCTACCGCCTCGAGGACTCTTCTAGCGCTCGGGGTGTCAGGCTGCTTGCAGCCCTTTCCTTCAGGACGAATCCTACGGTTTTCCTTTGTCGGATTCTAGGGAGCCTTCTTCTCGAATGAAGGATGTTGTAGAGGTGGGACAGGATCTCGATGATGTCTCAGAAGACGAAGAGAAACCTGCTGACGCTGCTGGCGACTACAAGGTTCTTTCTCGCTCCCTCCTTGAACTGTGTGGGGAGGAGTTTCAACCTTCTTCTCCGCATTCTCCTCAATCTCAATTTAGCAGGAAGAAGGCCAAGAAACAGTCGGCCTTCATCAAGATGAAACACTATTTCTGCGAAGAAGGCTCTCGCGAAAATAAACGATTGGATGAAAGAACGGAGACAAGCGGTTAAGACTACCTTCTCTTTTCCACCAGCTCGTCTTGCTTTGAAGGCTGGCATGTGTTATGAGACTGGGGAGCCTCTGGGTCTGGAAGTGCCTGCCTCCTCCCAGGGTAACTTTTCTGGCATCGTGGACTCTGCCAGAAGGCATGCACTCAACTCGGCCAAAGTTATGTGGTCGATGTCGGAACTTGATCACCTAGTCAAAGGGATTTTTAGAGCCTTTGAGGATTTTAGCTTTTTGGACTGGTCTCTAGGGACTCTGGCCATGAAGACTGAGCAGATGGAAGGAACACAAGACCTAACGAATATTATGTCTTGTATGGACAAGGCTCTTAGGGATGGAGCTAATGAGTTGGCTTCGCTTTTTTCAGCAGGAGTCTTAAAGAAGAGGGCCCTTCTTTGCTCCTTTGCTTCGAGATCTGTGACTGTTGCGCAAAAGTCTGAGCTCCTTTACGCCCCCCTGTCACAACATCTTTTTCCTGTGGCCCTTGTCAGAGACATTACGCTTTCTCTTGCGCAAAAGGCCACCCAAGACCTCTTATCGCGCTCAGCTCGTAAGCCCTTGACAGTCGCTCCTTCGTCTTTGAAGCGGGAGGAATGGAAATTCCAGCAGCCCTTTCGAGGCAGGGCTCCTTCAAGAACTGACTTCAGAGGAAGAAGACAAGAGTCAGGAGCAAGAACGAACAGAGGTTCGTTTAGAGCTCGCTCCAAGAAATGAAGTGCAAGTCCTCCAGACAACAATAGAGGCAAGACTGTCACGTTTTTGGCAGTCTTGGAAGAGAAGAGGGGCGGACATCTGGTCCCTCTCAGTCATCAAGGAAGGATATAAGATCCCCCTTTTGAAGAAGCCTCCTCTTTCAGATACACCTCTAGCCTTAGCAGCGCAGTACACAGATCTGGGGAAGCGGAAGGCTCTTCTGGATCGGGTCGACCAGATGCTGGACAAGGGAGCGTTAGAACCAGTTCTGGATCTCTCCTCCCCAGGCTTTTACAATCGCCTGTTTCTGGTACTCAAGAACTCGGGTGGATGGAGGCCCGTTCTGGATATCAGCTCTCTGAACGTCTTCGTGGAGAAGATGAAGTTCTCCATGGACACGACTCAGTCTGTGCTTGCAGCAGTACGTCCAGGGGACTAGATGGTGTCTCTCGATTTGCAGGACGCTTATTTTCACGACCCCATCCATCTGGCTTCGAGGAAGTACCTGAGATTTGTGATCCAGGGCAAGTGCTTCCAGTTCAGGGCGCTTTGCTTCGGTCTCAGCACAGCTCCTCAAGTCTTCACCAGGATAATGGCAAATGTGGCAGGCTGGCTGCATCAAGAGGGGATAAGGGTATCCTTTTATCTGGATGATTGGCTAATACGTTCACGATCGAAAGAAAAATATCTGGAGGACCTATGAAAGACTTTCATGATGGCTCAAGAACTGGGTCTGGTCATCAACTGGGAGAAATCTCAGACCGAGCCGAATCAGACTATTCTCTATTTGGGGATAGTTCTGAATTCAGTTCTTTTTTGGGCTTCTCCCTCCCAGGAAAGACAGACCAAGTGCCTCGAGAAGGTCTGAGGATTCCTGAACAAGCAGAAGTGTTCAGCGAAGGAGTGGATGAGTTTACTGGGAACTCTCTCCTCACTCGAACAGTTTTTCTAGCTGGAGAGACTGCACCTAAGACCTCTTCAGCACTTCCTATCAAAGGTGTGGAACAGGAAGACACAGGAAGACTCCTTTTCCTTCCCTATTCCAGCAGAGGTCAAGGATCATCTGATGTGGTGGCTAGATCCAGCTTTGTTAGGGGAAGGGATCTCCCTATACAAGAAGAACCCAGACCTAGTGTTGTTTTCAGATGCGTCAGAGTCAGGTTGGGGAGCAACACTATGAAGCAAGGAGGTCTCAGGCTCTTGGGAAAAGGGTCAGTTAGGATGGCACATCAACAAGGAGGAGTTGATGGCCATTCTGTTAGGGCGAAAGGCCTTCAAAGACTCAGTGTCAGGAAAGATTGTGGAGGTCAACTCGGACCACACCACAGCTCTAGCGTACATCAGGAAGCAAGGGGGGACTCATTCTCTGTCTCTGCTCGAAACAGCAAGGGAGCTCCTTCTTTGGTCGAAGGAGAACAAGGTAGATCTGCTTACGAGATTCGTACAGGGACAGAGGAATGTGAGGGTAGACATGCTCAACAGAAAAGGGCAGGTTCTTCCCACAGAATGGACCCTCAATCAACAGGTCTGTCAGAGTCTCTGGAAGCTGTGGGGGAGACCCTTAATAGATCTTTTCGCCTCCAACCAGAACAAAAGGATCCCCAACTATTGCTCCCTAGTTCCGGACGAGGAGGAAATAGTGGTGTACGCCTTTTTGATGGATTGGACGGGGATGGACACATATGCCTTTCCCCCGTTCAAGATCATCAATCTGGTCGTCAGGAAATTCACTCTCCTCGATTCGGGATGGATGATCCTAGTAGCTCCATTCTGGCCAATGTGAGAATGGTTCATGGAAGTGGTAGACATGTTAATGGACTTCCCAAGAAGCTCTCCTGCAAGTCCAAAGCTTTTCAAACAACCCCACTTCGAGAGGTATTATCAAAACCCCCTCGCTCTCAAACTGACTGCCTTCAGACTATCGAGAAGCTTGTCAGAGCCAGAGGATTTTCAGCGCAAGCTGCGAAAGCTATCGCCAGAGCGAGGAGGGTCTCTTCACAGTGAGTCGACCAATCTAAGTGGGAGACTTTTAGAGCTTGGTGTAGGCAGCACAAGGTTTCTTCATCCACTACCTCTGTGAGCTAGATTGTGGATTTTTTATTATACCTCAGACAGGATGCTAAGCTGGCAGTGTCCACAATCAAAGGGTATTGAAGCATGCTCTCTACGGTCTGTAGGCATAGAGGCTTAGATGTGTCTCAAAATAAGGACTTGCAAGACCTCGTGAAGTCTTTTGAGACAACTAAACAGGTTCAGTTAAAGCCCCCTTCTTGGAACCTGGATGTGATTCTGAAGTTTCTTTGCACCAAGAGATTCGAACCCATGTCACAAGCTTCTCTTAGAGAGGTAACGAAGAAAACACTCTTCCTGATGGCCCTAGCCAAATCTAAAAGGGTCAGTGAGGTCCATGCGATTGAAAAACAAGTAGGCTTTAATCAGAATGGAGTGGTTTGTGCCTTAAGGGTGGATTTCCTCGCCAAGATCGAGAACCCTTCAAAGCCCTGGCTAAGGACTTGAGGTCCCTAACCTAACTAATCTAGTGGGTCAAGAGCAGGAGAGGCTCCTCTGTCCAGTTAGAGCCCTTAAACCTTACTTGTCTCACACTAAGAATGTGAGAGGCTCTTCTAGCTCCTTATGGTGCTCGGTGAAATATCCGCAAAAACCCCTTTCAAAGAACGCTTTGACTTTTTTCCTGAGGGAAGTTATAAGGGAAGCGCACCTCTTGTGTGAGGGAGAGCACTTCGGCCTTTTAAAAGTGCAGGCTCACGAAGTGAGAGCCATTGCTACTTCGCTGGCTTATCGTAAGAACATGTCGGTCAGGCAAATTATGGATGCAACGTTCTGGAGAAGCAACTCTGTGTTCGCCTCTCATTACCTCAGAGAGGTGAGAGTGGATTATGAGAAATGCTATACCTTGGGCCCATACGTAGCTACGGCTTCTGTATTAGGCAAAGGAGTTACTACCTCCCCTCAACCTTAGTTTTTGTATACCTGTGTCTGGGTTGGTGTTTTTAATGGTTGTCTGAGGACGTCGACTTGTGGTACAGTTACCTCAGTCTAGATAGATAATTTATATCTATTCTGCAAGGTTAGGTGGTTAGTTTTAGTGAGGTTGCAGTTTTTTATATAAGGGTCAAAGGTAGTTCTGAAGTCTAGTCAGATTGTTGGTCTCACACCGTTGACAGACTCGATTGAGTTGTTTCAGTATGACAGGTCCACTCCTGGCTGACACTATTTAGGGAAAGCGATTCAAGAGGCAGGAACCTTTGAAGTCAGCTACCTTAGCAGGTAAGGAATCAAGGTGTGTTTTTTCTCCTACAACTTTTTGTTGTTTCCCCAATGATGTTTACTGTCTGTCACTCTCCTCCAAGTGTGTGAATCAGCTTCATATATATAACTGCCAGGTAAGTTCTATTCATGAAAATGGAGTTTTTATAATAAAACAAAGTTTGTTCCGTAACTGGAATACAAACCACGCTATTTAAAGTGGGGGTAATTACTTTTGCGTAGCTGAAAGGACGAGCCATAAAATTTTAACGAGGGATTATTACCCCACCGCTAGTTAGCGGGGGGTAGGGAGGGTAGCTAGCTACCCTCCCCCCTCACACACCTGTGTTGTAGCTCCACTTTTACTTTGGCTCGGGTGGTGATCGGACGTGTCCGCCTTCACCCTCGCCTCTCTGACAGCCATTAATCATTGCTTTTTTTTTCTTTTTCTCAGTGTTGTGAAGTTGGCCTCTACAATGCGGAAGTGCCCTGGGTTACCTGACCGCCCTTGTGGGACCTTCATGTCTTCCATCGAGACGGATCCTCACACCTTATGCCCTTATTGTAGGGGTCAGCGGTGTGAAAGTGATAATGTTTGTATGGAATGTAGGGAGTGGCCTACCTCCCAGTGGGAAATGTTTTCTCGGCGCCAAGAAAAAGTCCAAACGGGATATTTCTCTTTCAAAGGTTTCTTTGAAGAAGGAAAATCCTAAGGACTCTTCTTCCGTAGCCCAAACCTCCTCCGAAGCTCCCACTCGGTCGGCCTCTCACGGAGGAGGCCGTCGAGTGGTAGTGTAGGCCGTACTGTTGTTTGACCGATCACGGGGTTTGGGAGAGGGAGTTGCCTCCCATAGCGAGGCAGCTCCTTCTCCTCCCCCGGGGGAGGATTTAATTATTTCTCCTGTTAATAATGATCTTTTGCAGCTTTGGGCTTCCTTGGGGCTTCAGGGTTCGCCCTCCAAGGAAGCCCTGTTTGACATGATCAGGTTGGGAGCAGCTGTCAAACAGTCACCGGCGGTAGCAGAGGTTGACCTTCTGTCTAATGTCGAGGCTGTTGTGGCAGACGCTTCCAATGAGTGTTCAAACCCCTGCTCCTGTAGTAGCTGAAGGCTTAGCTCCCCCCTGCGAAAATCCTTTGAGGGAGGATCTAAGTCCAACGGTCTCTCCTGCGGGTGATTCTGCCCCCCCAGGGGAGTTCACTGACAGAGACTCCTCTTCGGAGGACTGCCGATGGTTTGCCTGCTGCTCCCAGAGGACGCATCCGACGTAAGGCTCGCCTTCCTCTTCGTCGCCGAGGTCTTCCTTCTCCTCACAAGGGTGTTAGGAGGTGCCTCTTCGGATCTTCATCCTCGCAGTCCCCCGCAGAGGAACCTCATCCTTCAGCTACCGTTCCTGCTACTTCCTTGGACCTGGACCTCTCTGCAGATCGTTCGCGATCTCCTACGCCTGTAAGACCTGCTGACCTGCCTTCACCTTTCCTGGCTACTGACGCGCTGTGGGTGCTCACACATCCCGTTTTCAAACGGGCACCGACCCCTTTGGGGCAAAAGGGGCTTTCACACATTGTGTGTAAGTCCCTTAAGCGCCAGGTTTCCCCTGTGCGCCAACGTTCGCCTGCGCGCAAGCTCTCACCGGTTGCTACCTCATCTCGCCAGCGCCCTCCTGCACGCCCACGAGCTCCTGCACGCCCACGATCTCCTGTTCGCCCTGCAGTTCCAGAGACTACGCGCCCAAGATCTCCTGCTCGCCAACGGACCTCTGTGCGCCCTCGGCCTGATACACGCCATGGACGCCCTCGGTCTCCTGCTCGTCAGCAATCTCCTGCTCGTCAGCGATCTCCTGCGCGCCAGCGCTCTCCTGCTCGCCAGCGCTCTCCTGCTCGCCAGCGCTCTCCTGCTCGCCAACGCTCGCCTGCTCGCCCTCGATCTTCGGATCAGGGCTCCAAGGAGGAACCTTCTTCCTCTCCTGCTCGCCAGCGCTCTCCTCCACGATCGCCGACTCGCCATCTGACCTCGCCTGCTCGCCATCCCTTGCCTACGTGCCATCGCCCGCAGTCTCCATCGCACGCCCACGCGCCCACTGCCAGAACTTTGGTTCCTGATGAGCGTCCTTCTGCGCGCCCGCGTGCTAGGGATCTACCCCCTGCATGCACGCGCCCTACGGCTTCGCCCTTACGGGCCCTTCATCATCCTGTGGCTGCACTCCATCCGAGGTCTCCGGAATGCGCACCAACGCGCCCACGCGCCCCGTCACCTACGTGCCCTGACACCTGCGCGCCCACGCGCTCTGACGCCTGCGCGCCCACGCGCTCTGACGCCTGCGCGCCCACGAGCTCCTTCTTCTGCGCGCCACCGTTCACTCACGCGCCAAGGCGCGAACTCTCCTACGCGCCAACGCTCGCCGGGGCGCGTTGGCGCCCCCTCGCCGATGCGCCACCGCTCGCCTATGCGCCATCGCTCGCCTGCGCGCCATCGCTCGCCTGCGCGCCATCGCTCGCCTGCGCGCCATCGCTCGCCCTCGCCCAGGCGCGCGCGCGAGCGAGCAATCGTTTCCTGAGCTAGGCAATGGCCTATCGCGCTCCCAGCGCGAACCACAGCGCGTGCCCACACAGGATCCGGCAGTACGCGTCAGGTCATCTTCATCGCGTCCCCCCCCCCCCCGTAAGCGCAGGACAGCGCGCCAAACGGAGGGAGGGAAATCTCCGGACAGGTCCAGGATCTCTTCTACAGATTTTTCTTTTCAGGCAGACCCAGTTTTAGTTTCCACTCCTAGGGATCTTACGATCCCCTTCCCCCCAGAGGGTGTCTCTAACAGCGCTGCTGTCAGTCGGCTGCCCTGGTTTGGGCCCTAGATCAGAGCGGTTGCGCAGGCTTTCAAGCCCGCCTTCTCTGAACTAGGCCTCAAATCAGCGGCTATCTCGGCCCCCCTGAAGAGTAAGAGAGGAGTGGACGACGTGGTTACTTCTCCAAGGGGAAACTGGTTCCTCGGAAGCCGTCGAGGAAGGCTCCTTCCCCTCCCCAGACTTTCTCTCCATCCCCGGTGGACGAGGGTTTTGCGTCCCCGGGATTCTCATGAGGTGAGGCGTTCTCCTATCGCACCAATGGGAGAAACCCCACCTCGCACCGAGAAGTCTCCTCGGGTGGAGGCGGAGAAGAGCCCTCCTCCATCTTTGTTGGAATCCTGCATCCCTCCCAGGAGGGAGTCGAAGGACTCCAAGACGTTCCCGAAATCTTCGTCGAGGATCAGACTAGAACCAGTTAAGCCCTCGGAGAACGTCCACAAGTCCCCCCAAGAAGAGCCTTTGGGGACTGGAGACCTTGCTGCTAGTCCATCAGGAGGAGAGCTGCAGGAGTCGGAGCATGCCTTTTGGCAAGTTTTGGCTCTGATGAGGAACCTTAACGGATTTTTGGATCCGGAGATTCCTCCTCGAGAGGGCAAGAACACGGTTCTGGACCGAGTCTTTGGTACTCAAAAGCCCCCTAAAACCAGTACGGCTTTGCTCTGGTCCCAGGGGGTCAAGAGTGCCAGAGATAAGGTCGAGAGCCAGCTCTCCGAGCTAGCCTCCTCCAGCCGTTCCAGCGCCGGAAGCAAACTCCTCCCACCTCCTCGTGTCCATCAAAGGAGGTACTTTGAAATCATCGAGGAGTCCTGTTTAGCTCTTCCCCTCCACCACTCGGTGGAAGAGCTCTCCAGGGGAGTCCCTCTCGAGAGACACTCCAACCGGCCAGTGTCGTTCTCGGCGTCGGAGACTCTCTGCCAGGAGAAGGTAGCGAAGTGTGCCATGCAAGCCACTTCGTGGCTGGATATCTGGCTGGGATCTCTTGGCATCCTGATATGATCCGAAGACTTGTCTAAGGAGAGTACCAGGAAGGCCTTGGAGACCTACCTTCCTTTCAGGCACTCGTACCATCGAGTTTCTGGCCCACCAAATCTCGAACTTGTGGGCTAACACTATCCTGAAACGCCGTGATACGGTGTCTGAAAGATTCAACTCGAAGGTCCCCAACACCGAGGTCAGTAGCCTGTTTGAGCCGAAAGATGTAGAGCAGGCGGCTGAGAGGTGGAGGAAGTCCAACCAGGACTCCCTCCTCCAGAGAGCCTTTAACATCAAAGCCCTATAAGCCTCCAGCACCCCAACAACCTCGCGCTGCAAAGACGACAAAACCGGCAATAGCAGCAAAGGCTGCGGTGTCCAAACAGCCCTTTCCCGTCAAGGACAGGAGAGGCAAGAAGTCCTCCAGAGGAGGCAAGAATCTTAGGGGAGTGGCCGAGGCCGCAAACGCTAGGATTGGCAGTCCCCCGCATATCCACCAGTGGGGGGATGCCTCCAAAGTTACGCGAACAGGTGGCAGCAACTCGGGGCCGATTCCTGGACGATCTCCGTGATCAGCCAAGGATATCGCATCCCGTTCATAACATCTCTTCCTCCCCTGACAGCGAATCCAGTGTCGTTGAGCTCTCTTACCATGGGATCGGCAAGAGAGCAAGCCCTTTGGGCAGAAGTCAAGACCATGTTGAAGAAGGACGCTCTCCAAGAGGTCGTCGACGGGTTCCCAGGCTTCTACAGTTGACTCTTTCTTGTAAAGAAGGCACCTGGAGGCTGGAGACCAGTCATCGACCTCTCAGCTCTGAACAGGTTTGTCAAGCAGACCCCATTCAGCATGGAGATGGCAGACACAGTCAGACTCGCAGTGAGACCGCGAGACTTCATGTGCACACTGGATCTGAAGGACGCGTACTTCCAGATCCCAGTCCATCCGTCTTCAAGGAAGTACTTAAGATTCAGCCAAGACAACAAGATCTACCAGTTCAAGGTGCTTTGCTTCAGTCTCTCCACAGCACCTCAGGTTTTCACCAGAGTGTTCACCCTGATATCTTCGTGGGCACACAAGATCGGCATCCGTCTCCTCCGTTATCTGGACGATTGGCTGATCTTAACAGACTCGGAGTCAACCCTTCTTCGACACCGAGACAAACTTCTGGGAATTTGCCAAGATCTAGGGATCATGGTAAATCTCGAGAAGTCTTCTCTGCTTCCTTCCCAAAGACTGGTATATCTAGGCATGATATTGGACACCAATCTCCACAGAGCCTTCCCATCAGACGACAGGATAGCCAGGCTGAGGAAGGTCGCAAGTCCTTTCCTCAGACGAGACGAACTCCCAGCCCAATCATGGTTACGTCTCCTCGGTCATCTCTCATCCTTGGTCCGTCTAGTTCCCAATGGTCGCCTCAGAATGAGATCTCTGCAATAGCGACTCAAGTCCTGGTGGAGTCAAGGACACGATTCCCTGAACGTCTTGATCCCTATGGGTCTCGCGGAACAGACGGACCTTCAGTGGTGGGTGGCAGACCAGAACCTATGAAAGGGAGTGGATCTTCTCGTCCTCCCCCCGGATTTGATGCTGTCTTTGGATGCCTCAAAGAAAGGGTGGGAGGCCCACGTTCTGAACCACAGGACCTCAGGCCTGTGGTCAGAATCAGAAATGTGCCTCCATATAAATCTGCTAAAAATGAAGGCCGTTTTTCTTGCCCTTCAACAGTTCCAACAGCACCTGCCGGGTCACTCTGTGGTGGTGATGAGAGACAACACCACAGTAGTGGCTTACATCAACAAGCAAGGAGGTACCTTTTCAAAGCAGCTATCCCATCTTGCTGTAGAGATACTGAGATGGACCGAAGTCCACTTGATTCCACTTTTGGCTCGCTTCATTCTAGGCAAAAGGAATGTGCTCGCCGACAATCTGAGGAGAGTGTCTCAGATAGTAAGTACCGAGTGGTCTTTGGATCATCTAGTAGCCAACAAAGTCCTGACCTTGTGAGGTTCCCCGACTGTGGATCTGTTCGCGACAGCGTTGAATTTCAAACTGCCGCTGTACTGTTCCCCAGTCCCGGATCCCAAGGCTCTCTGGCAAGATGCTTTCCAACAACGGTGGGACAACATCGACGTGTACGCCTTTCCCCCGTTCTGTCTGATGAGGAGGGTACTCAACAAGACCAGACTATCGGTCAACCTCTCGATGACCCTCATAGCTCCGCTGTGGCATCATGCGGAATGGTTCCCGGACCTTCTACAACTCCTTACGGAGCCTCCGAGAGAGCTCCCTCCACGACATGAGCTACTCAGACAACCACATGCCAACATCTTCCACAAAGCCTTAGCTTCGCTACGACTTCACGCCTGGAGACTATCCAGCATCTCCTCGCTGAGAGAGGAATTTCGCAAAGAGTTGCGATCAGGATGTTTGGAAATCTGCGAAAGTCATCCGCATCTGTCTACCAGGCAAAGTGGAAAGTCTTCTGTGGTTGGTATCGTGGAAGGGGTATCTCTCTACTTGATGCCACTATTCCAGCAGTAGCGGAGTTCCTCGTGTATTTGCGGGAAGAAATGAGCCTTTCAGTCTCGGCGGTGAAAGGCTATCGCTCAGCCTTAAGGGTAGCCTTCAGGCTCAAAGGAATGGATATTTCTTCCTCGCTGGAACTTTCCCTACTCATACGAAGTTAAAGTTATGAACTTACCTGCCCTCAGTCGGAAGTGAGACCTCCTCCTTGGAACGTGGTTCGAGTTCTCAGGTCTCTTAAGAGACCTCCCTATGAACCATTACGCCAGGCTTCAGATCGCCACCTAACTAGGAAGACGGTGTTCCTACTAGCTTTGGCCTCGGCCGAGCGAGTTCGTAAACTTCATGGTCTCTTATATGACATCGCCCATTCAAGGGGATGGTGGTGGTAACATTCAAATTCGTCCCTGAGTTGCTAAGACTCAAAATGCGGGGATTCCGGACCCTCGGTTCGACTCCTTCCAGATTTCGAGTCTTCGTTCTTAACAGATGACCCAGACCATCTCCTATTGTGCCCAGTAAGGAGTCTGAGGCTATATCTCAAAAGAACGGCTGCAGTCCGTCCCCAGGTGCAGGCATTGTTTGTGAGCACTGGGAGGACTAAGAGGAGGGTAACCAAGAACACCATCTCGGCATGGATTCGTAGGGTGATTCATCTGTCCCTGAATCCAGACCCTCCTCCGTCACGTTGCCCTAGAGCACATGATGTCAGGGGCATAGCTACGTCCCTGTCCTTCAAGAATGCAGGTTCTTCAAGCTGGGGTGTGGAAGTGTCAGACGACCTTCACAGCCCACTACCTGCAAGACGTGACCCACAGGAGGCTCGATACGTTTTCTATCGGCCCTGTGGTGGCTGCACAACAGCTGGTTTAAAACCTCAGGCTCCTTAGTGGACAAGTAGCAGAAGGTTGAGGGCATTGTTACCCGGTCTTAGTCTACATGAATGAAAAGGTTTCTCTGGCCCTTATTCTTTTCTTCATCTCTTGGGGAAAGCAGCATCCTGGGGTCTCTGCACAGCTGACCTCAAACCTCGTTAAAATTCTAATGGCTCCTCATTTCAGCTATGCCGAAAGTAATAACCCCTATTAAATAGCTAAGGTTTGTATAGTTAGGAAAAATACAAATTATCTACGAATTTGTAATTTTCTGACTGTAGGTGGGTATCATCGACCCTTGTGTATGCTAATAAATGCATGCATATTGTTACTCCCCTTATCTCCCAGCAAGGTGGGCATCGGGTAACGTTCCGGTAAGTTAGCTAGTTGATAGGTTGTGCTCTTCCATGTATCATACGAAGCATAAGAGTCAAACCCCGGGTCATTGACCAGATAGTTGGTCTTAGAATTCCACCCACCTAAACGTGAGTATCCTTAGTAAAGAGCTGAAAGGTTTGTATTTGGTGCCAGAACAAATGACAAATTTGGAAATAATTTGTATTTTTCCTGACATTACAAACCTTAAGCTCTTTACACATACTAGCTGGATGTCACCTACCCCCAGGAATTCCTGCCTGCTATTGCAAAGTGGCTTGTGTTGGCTACTGCGTGTGTGAGTGCAGTGGTTGGTCTACCCCCTGCTAACTAATGGAGGGTAGTGGCACCTTGCTAAAAGTTTTACAGTTAGTTTCAGCGGTTGCTTAAATTTATCTCCATAGCAAAGAGCTTCAGGTTTGTATTATTAGGAAAAATACAAATTATTTGGAAATTTGTCCTGTTTTGTCTATCAATATAAGAATTTGAAAACAAAACTCTTTAGGTTAATATTTTCACTTTCTAAGATTTCCCTTTTTCACATTTGATAAACCCCGATTTAATGGTCCTTTTACTTTGTTGTACAACAGGAAAACTTGGTGATGGAACAAATTGGAATTGGGAGCTCTTCTCGAAAGAGTGCAACAAAAGTTCCTGTTCCGGATGCACATACTTCTGGTTCCCAGACTCGCGAATCTGTATCGCCCCTTTCCCGCTGTCATGATAAACAGGTACGTGTATACATTTACAGTTAAGAAGTCATTTTTGTTACTACACAGATATAATCCTTTGTCCTTTAATAGGAGTGTGATTTCAGTAAAACTGGAAATGGCTGGTAAAATTTTTAGCAAAGTGTTGGTAGCCATTGGTCAGTGGTGGGTAAGCCACGCTCATCAAACAAGTCACTAAGCAGCTACATTGATTTCAACTCTTCTCAGTTGTCAATTCGCCTGGTTCTTTTAATCCTCTTACTGTATCTTTGCAGTTTGTGTATGGTTACTGTGAGGGAGACCCCACTAGCAGACGTGAGTCTGCCGTGGTAAAGCTTGTCACAATTGTTATAGGTTTATGAGTAGAATTGCTGCGGATTCCCATCTCCTTTGTACTCAGTGTAGGGAACAGTTATCCCCATGTGATGAATGTAAGCTATGGACTCCTCTGCAGTGGATAGACTGGAAAGAAGAATAATGCCAAGAAACATTCTTCAAATTCAATTGTGGTAAAACTCAAGTTTTTGCTCCAAAATTAGGTCCTCCCTCATAAAAAGAGAATGCCTGAATGGAGTCACTCAGTTTCAACATGGAATATTATTTCTTAATAGAAACCTTGTGATGGGCAAGAGGACTTTTAGATTAGGGAATACTCTTTTCTTCAGTTTGATTATAAATTTCTCATGCTTTTTTTTTGGCTTATTACTACAGTCAGCCTTCCATATCCGTGGGTTTTTTCTTTACGATTTTGCTTTTTCGCGACGGAGAAGTGTATAGCCTATTAAATAAAAAATCACACATTTGATGGTTCGTGAGAAATGCTCAAGCAGTGCGAGGATTTCAAACATACTTAGGGCCAGCTGTGAGAGACCAGACTATGACTGGACCTCTGCAAGCCTTCTCCTTTATTTCAGTTTTTATCTCCTTGCTCTACCCTTTTAATGAGAGGATGCCTTGATTAAGTCATTTAGTTTCAGCATGGTACACCATTCCCGTACTGAAGCACGGTGACAGGCAAGAGGGCTCTCGAACTTGGGGAAATTGCTCCCCCATTTTGAATCTAAATTTGTGTCTCTCTTCTTTCTCTTCTTCTGAATATTACTTCAATCTTCTAATATCATAAACTATTTCGTGTTGCTGTCCCAACATATGTATGTGTATATACAGTATATACATATATATGTATTTTTTTTGATGGTGTGGATGTTTCTACATCGGCTATTGCCGCTGGTGTGGAAGTTTCTACATCCGTTATTGTGGCTTGCTTTGATAAATGGGAGAAGATGTCACGGTTAGGAGGTATTTGCACTCAAAGCTATATGTGAGAGTATTAGTCTCGGTTAGAGACTTGTAGGAGGAAGGGAGTGACGATCTCTTTTTTTCCATTACGTATTTATCTTTTAGTGGAATTCTTTTGGGAGAAGTTCCTAAGATATTTCTCCCTTCAGTTGACTTTAAGAAACTCATGAGAGTTTTTTTTGAAGAGTTTCCATTTTATTTTGTACCTGCTGCTCCTTGTCCTGCCTTCAGAGTTTTTCACTAAGGAAGACGTCGAAGGAGTCTCTGTTTATTGTTATTACTATTATTACTAGCCAAGCTACAACCCTAGTTGGAAAAGCAAGATGCTATAAGCCCAAGGGATCCAATAGGGAAAGAGCTCAGTGAGGAAAGAAAATATGGAAATAAATAAATGATGAGAATAAATTAACAATAAATCATTCTAAAAAAAGTAACAACGTTAAAAAGACAGTGCTGATAGGGCAGTGCAATAGCGCGTCCTCAATGCAGCATAAAGAACTTAACTGCAGATGTTGGTGCAGCAGCACGTTCAGCTGCAACAGCAGGAAGTGCATTAGGGCTTTTGTGAGAGAAGGCAGTGTTCCTTTTTTGCTGTGCACGTCCTGACAGGATGTCAGAAGTTGGCAAAGGTTTAGTTCAGACTGATACGGATAATGTTCCTGAGTCTGGTGTTACGGTACATGCACCGCCGCTTCCGCCAGACTGGTTTCCGTCTGCTGAAACGCGGAGCGTTATGTAAGCGATGAGGAAGGCGAGTTCGCGATCGAAGTTTTTTACACCGGTGTCAACTAATGTTGATCCTAATTGGACTATGCTGCTAGATATGAAGCAGCAGCTCCCATCTTTTATGCAGTCTTATCAGCTTGCTATTAGCAAAGCGATGGTTTGACATGATTCTTATCAGGACGCGTTGTCGCACAGGCGGCCTACCAGCACACGCAATGTTGAACAGCGTGATAAGGCTTCTATATCCCATTGAGTATCTGCTTCCCTTGATACCAGACGTCAAGCGGCCAAGCGTGACATCGAGCGTCAACCTTCCAAGCGCGGCGATGATCGCCAGGCAGCTAAGAGTGGCGTCGGACGTCAAGCTGAACGTGACGTCGGGCGCCAAGCTGAACGTCACGTCGAGCAACAAGCTCGTGACGTCCAACATCAAACAAACCATGACGTCCAACGTCAGTCACATACTGTTCGAGCTATGTCCAGAGGACAAAGTTCTCTATGGAGACTCAGAAGACTATGCTTGCAGCAGTAAAGAAGGTCCACTGGATGGTCTCTTTAGATCTCCAGGATGCTTACTTCTACTTCCCCATCTCTCTGAACTTCAAGCTACCGGAAGGTTCGTGTATAGGAGGAAGTTGTCCAGTTTTGGGCTCTTTGTTTTGGTCAAAAGCACCACCCCTCAAATAGAGGGTGCGTCTGTTAGGACCTGTCGTTTTTTCTTATCCTTAGACCTCTTCCAAGGAATGTCGATTTGAAACTTCTTCCAGCTGCCTTTTCCCTGAGAGAAGAAATGTCGAACGATAAAGGAAACGAGAGGCTTTAGCTCCTGAGCAGTCGCCTACTCGAGCATACCTCTTGATGCCTCCCAGGTCTCTCACCTTCATCATAGGAAAGGTGAGGTGAAAGTTTTTTCGTCGTCTTCAGATGACGCAGCGCCCAGACGAGGCTGGCATCAACTTCCAGACCTCTATAGAGGAAGGTGGACACGGTCAATCAGCGTCCTATCTTGACACCGCAAGCTTCTGGTTGTAGTCTTTGGAACAGTCCTGAGTTTGTTTTTTCTTTCTACCAAATAAAAATCTCCTACCGAACATCCTTTGAGGATGTCGGCAACTGTCAAATAACGTCCAACTCTCTCAGTTACAGGACAGTGGTCTGAGCCTATCATGGCTTCGGTTCATGCTCCTTCTCCACCGTCAAACTGGTTATCGTCTTCTGGATGCTCTGCGTGTTTTTAAATGGTGTAGAAAGATAGCTTGTTGTAGATGTGACGTCTCCAGTACCACAACAGTTTGACCCTATTTTTATTATACTACTAGTTTGCAACAGAAGCTCTCTTCGCTCATGCTAGTTTATCGGCCTGCGTACAACAAAAGAGTAGCAGGCCTGGACCCTGAGTGTCAGGTAACTTCACACCTGGGCACTAAGCGTAGTGAGCCTACTAGTCGAGATGTTCTTGATGACGAACGTCTTTACAACTCCCTAGTTAAATGTCGTATTTTAGCCCTTTTTTAACCCGAGTCAAACAAATGGACGTGACGTCGTACGTCCAGCTAACAGGACGTTGATCTTCCAGCGGAATAAGACGTCCTTTAAGACGTGACGTCGAGCGTCTATCGAGACGCGACATTAATCATCAAGCACAATGCGACCCCAAGCGTCAAACAGCTCGTGACATGGACTTGTACATGTTCCCACCATTCAAAGTGCTGTACAAGGAGTTACAAAAGTTCATGTCTCACGAGGGAACCAGGTTGACTTTAGTAGCTCCCTTCTGGCCGTCAAGAGGTTGGTTCACAGAGGTTCTGGAATGGATGGTGGATGTTCCAAGAAGCCTGCCATTGAGAATAGATCTTCTCAAACAACCTCACTTGGCAAGAAACCATCTACACCTCCAAGCTCTACGTTTGACTGCCTTCAGTCTATCGAAAAACTCCCAAGATCTAGAGGATTTTCAAAGGAGGCAGCTAAGGCTATCTCTAGAACAAGGAGGACTTTTACCATCAAAGTTTTCCAGTCCAAGTGGGAAGTTTTAGAGAGTGATGTAGAGCTAAATCAGTTTCTTCATTTAGTACCTCTGTAACACAAATTGCCGATTTCTTCTTAGACCTTAGAAGAAAGCACATTTTTTCCTCCTCGACCATCAAGGGGTACAGGAGTATGCTGGCAGCTGTGCAGACACAGGAATTTAGATCTCTCAAATAATAAAGACCTTCAAGATCTTCTCAGATCTTTTGAGACTTCTAAGAAGCGTCAACAAGATTCACCAGCCTAGAATTTAGATGGTGTTTTAAAATTCCTCATGTGTGACAGATTCGAGCCTTTACACTCTGCTTCTTTTCAAGATCTGACTTTGAAGACTCTTTTCTTAGTAAGTCTGGCAACAGCTAAGAGAGTCATTGAAGTTCACGCTTTTAGCAAGAATATTGGCTTCAGAAATGGAAAAGCCAAATGCACCTTGCAACTTGGATTCCTGGCCAAAAACGAACGTCCTTCTCACCCATGGCCTAAATCTTTTGAGATTACTATTCTCTCTGATATGGTGGGTGAAGAGTTGAAGAAAGTTCTGTGTCCTGTTAGAGCACTGAGGTTTTATCTGAACAGGACTAAAGATCTAAGAGGCAATTCAAAGGCTCTTTGGTGTGCAGTCAAGAAGCCTGCACTACCTATGTCTAAAAACGCCCTATCATTTTTTATAAGACTTTTAAATAGAGAGGCTCACTCACACCGTGGTGAGGCAGACCTTAAGCTGCCTAAAGTAAAGACTCATGAAGTTAGAGCTGTGGCAACTTCTTTAGCTTTTAAACTAAACCGTTCTCTGCAAAGCTTCATGGATACAACCTTCTGGAGGAGTAAACCTGTATTCATCTCGCATTACTTATAACGTGTCCAGACTCTTTATGAGGACTGCTACACGTTGGGACCATTCGTAGCAATGAGTGCAGTAGTAGGGGAAGGATCTACCACTACGTTTCCCCTAATCCCTAGTACCCTTGTTCTTTTCTTGGAACTTTTATATTTTATGATTGTACGTGAAGTTTGGTCGACAATCTTCCGCAATCTTTGATTTAGTCAGGTGGTCATTTTGTTCCTTAAGAGCGCCCGGAACAAGGTTATTAGTTGAGGTCCTGTCAACATAGTGGTTATTACCCGTTTGACAGCTCCTAGAGATCTTCTGCCCCCTGAGTGGACCGTGGGATCTCATAAGGATAGCAGACATAATGAGGCAGAGAATCATTGAAGTCAGCTTCCTTAACAGGTACGAACCCTTAAGCTTGTTTTTATTTAACACTTAAGTGGTATTCCAACAATGTTGCTGTCTCTGACCCTCCACCAAGGTGTCAATCAGCCATTGTTATATAACCAGCGGGTAAGTTTAATGTTTAAAAATGATATTTTACTGTAAAATAAATTTTTGAACATACTTACCCGCTGGTTATATAACTTATAATCCCACCCTCCTCCCCTCTAGAGACCAAGAGGCATGGAAAATCTGGTGCTGGATGGAATGGTTCTGCCTAGCTCCGGTGGTGCTGCTAGTGTACACCTGGCAACTATATCTGCAATTGCCGAGAGTTTTTAAATTTCTCCCGGACGTCAGGGACTAAAGCCATTGTTATATAACGAGCGGGTGAGTATGTTCAAAAATTTATTCTATTATGAAAATATCATATTTATAGTTTATATATGAAAGATTTATTTTGATGTTATTGTTCTTAAACTTCTCTTTGTTCAATAACTGGAATATAAACCACGCTATTTAATAGGGGTATTACTTTCGGCGTAGCTGAAATGACGAGCCATTAATTTTTAACGAGGGTTTACTAACGACACCACTAGTTAGTGGGAGGTAGGGGAGGGTAGCTTGCTACCCCCCTCCCCCTCACACACCTGTGCTTGAGCTCACCTTGCTCACGTCTCTGATGGTGGTAGGACGTGTCCGCTCTCATTCTCGCCGTCATATTGGGAGCCAGTAACGCTTTTTGTTCTTTCTTTTTTCTAGTTCTGTGTACGTGAAGTTGACCTATGCGACCATTCGCACCTTCCCTGGTTTTCCACACCGCCCCTATGGAACGTTCATGTCGGCGGTCGAGACTGATCCTCAGCCTCTTTGTCCTTGTAGGGGCCAACGGTGTGATAGTATGAACAAATGTAGTGAGTGTAGCGAGTGGTCTGCCTCCCAGTGGGAGAGGTTTTCGCAACGACGGAAGAAGTAGTCCAAGCGGGATATTTCTCCTTCCAAGGTTGTTTCGAAGGAAGAAAAACCCAAGGCCTCTTCTTCCGTTATGCAAACCTCCTCCGAAGCTCCCACTCGGTCGGAATTATTTCTAACCAACCTCGGGTCTCAAGAGATGGCGTGGCTTCCCCTAGCGAAGCAGCTCCACCCCTCCCCCCTGGGGAGGATATGTCACTAACTTCCCTTTTTCAGCTTTGGTTCTCCTTGGGGTTTACGTGTTCGTTCTCCTGGGTGCTACTGTCAAGCAATCGTCGTCACCGTCAGAGGTTGATCCTGTCTCTTGTCGACGTTGTGGTGTCAGAGGTATCCAATGCGGTTTCACCCATCTCCTCTTCCACTCCAGACTCTACGGTAGCTGACGGCTTAGTTTCCCCCGTTCCTGACCATCTTACGAGGGGGAAACTAAGTCCATCATCAGTCTCTCCTGCTAGAGTTTTTTCCCCCTCGGGGAAGTTCACTTACAGAGACTCCTCTTCGGAGGACTGCTGAAGGTCAGCTTCCTGATCCAATGGCCCCCAGAGGGTGCATCCGTCGGAAGGCTCGCCTTCCTCTTCGTCATAGAGGCCTTCCTTTACCTGCGGTGAGGCCTCTTTGGTTCAACGTCTTCTATGCAGTCCCCCGCAGAGAGCCTCTAGACCGATCTTCCATCACTGCACCTGCATTGGTTCTGGACCTCTCTGCAGATCGTTCACGATCTCCTTCGGTGGAAGGTCATCCTTTTAAAGGACACTTCGACCTTCCACCTGAGAGACTTGCCGACATGCCGTCGCCGTTCCTGCATGGACCTAACAAGGCTCCACCTGAACGCGCTATTGTACGTCGCGCGCCCACGCAACTTGACATGCGCTCATCTGTAGCTCGTCAGGCCCCATCATTACAGCTTGCTGCTCATCCTGCTCGCCGTAACATAGGGCATCTTCCTAAAGTGCTTACGCGCCAACAAGAGCAGAGCTCCGCCATGCGCCCACATGCGCCAACGATCTCCTGCGCATACGCACCAACGATCTCCTACGCGCCAGCGCCCACCTGTGCGCAAACACACTCTTGCGCGCCAGCAATCATCTGCACGCCAACATTCTCCTGCGCGCCATCGTTCTCTTGCGCGCCATCGTTCTCTTGCGCGCCATCGTTCTCTTGCGCGCCATCGTTCTCCTGCGCAACAGCGCTCTCCCGCGTGGCAACATTCTCTCGCGCGCCAACATTCTCCTGCGCGCGCGCATGTGCGCCCTACATCACGCTCTCCTGAGCGCCATATTGCACCCCACCCCATGCACCAGGTAAAACCTGCGCACCAAATTTCTTTTACGAACAAGTTAGTAGATGAGACAGCTATGCTGCCCTCACCCACTCGCCATCTCTTACCAACGCGCCAGCGCTCACCTGTGCGCCAGCCTTCTCCTGCGCGCACCGACAAAGATATGCATGCGCGCACCGACAAAGATATGCATGCGCGCCATCCATCATCTAGGGATGCCCGCCAACATTCTCCCGCGCACCCATTATGATTCTACTGCGCACCCGCGCGTAGGGTCATTCTCCTGCGCGCGCCTTACGGTTTTGACAGATGCGCGCAAACACTCTCCCGCATGCCCGTGCGCCTATTGTGATTCTCCGGCGCGCCCACGCCCGCGCGAATATTCTCCTGCCACGCCATCACTCTCCCGCGCGCAAGCTTCAATATTCTCCCTCGCGCGGGCGCCATTATTCTCCGTCGCGCGAGCGTCAATATTCTCCCTCGCGCTAGCCTGCTCATCACAAGGAACGACATCCAGCAAGGTCGTCATTGCCGCATTCCCCCTCCCCGCAAGCGCATACCACCGCGCATTGTGGGAGAGGGGAAACTTCCGGAGGGGTTCAGGGTCCCAAAGCTACCAAAGGCGAACCCATCTATTCCAGTGACTCCCCCCAGGGATCCTTCAGTCCCTTTCCCTTCAGTTGGTATGTCTGAGTGCGTCTGTCACACAACAGCCCTGATTAGAGCCGTAACTCCGGCTTTCAAGCCTGTCCTCTCTGAGCTGGGATACGGAACCATGGCTTCCTCTACCCTCTGAAGATATCCCGTCACCAAGGGAATCCCGCGAAGAAAGATTTTCCCCCATTGCACCAATGGAGGAAACCTCTCTTCACGCTGAGAATTCAGCACAGTCCGGGATTAAGAGGAACATGCCCCCCTCATCAATGTTGGAGTCTTACATCCTTCCCCAGAAGGAATCCAAAGACTCCAAAACATTGCCTAAGTCCTCCACTAGGGCTAGGATGGAGCCAGCCAGCCACTCAGGGAATGTCTGCGATTCTCCCCAAGAAGAGTCTTTGGGGATAGAAGGAGACTTTGCTGCAATCCTACAACAGGAGGAGACCAACAGGAGGAGACCAGCAGGAGTCACAACACGTGTTTTGGCAGGCTTTGACTTTAATGAGGGCTCCCAATGGGTTTTCCGACTCAATGATCCCTCTTCGAGAGGGCAAAGACACGGTCCTAAACTGCGTCTTTGGTACTCAGAAGCCCTCTAAGACCAGTGCAGCCCTGCCCTGGTCTCAAGGGGTAAAGAGTACCAGGGACAAGATCGCCCCGCAGCTCTCCGAGATGTCCTTCTCCAACCGTTCCGGTACCACCAACAAGCACCTCCCACCTCCTCGCGTACAGCAGGGAGGTACTTTAAGATCCTGGAGGAGTCTTTTTTTAGCTCTTCCACTTCACCACTCGCTGGAAGAGCTAACCAGGGGAGTCCCTCTTGAGAGACTCTCCAACCGGCAGGTCTCGTTCTCGGCAGCCAAGATCCTCAACCAGGAGAAGGTCACAAAGTGTGCTATGCAAGCCTCGATATCTGGTTGGGGACCTTAGGTATCCTGATACGTTCTGAAAATTTCTCCAAGGAACATACCAGGAAAGCTATGGAAACCTTCCTCCTCTCAGATATTTGCACAATCGAGTTTCTGGCCTACCAAGTCTTAAACTTGTGAGCAAATACCATCCTGAAACGGGATGCAGTAGCTGAGAGATTCCACCCGAAGGTTCTTAGCGCCGAGATCAATAGGTTCAGCCATTCCTCCGTGGAGGGGTCTGTTCTATTCGAGCCTAAGGATGTGGAACATGCTGCTGAGAGGTGGAGGAAGTCACATCAAGACTTCCTCCTCCATAGGACTTTAACATCTAAGCTCTTTAAGCCTCCAGCACCACAGCAGTCCCGTCCAGCCAAGACCACTACGACGACAACTGCAGCGAAGACAATGGTGTCTAAGCCCTTTTCTGTCAAAGAGAGGAAAGGCAAAAAGTCCTCCAGGGGAGGCAAAAATTCTAGAGGGAGCAGCCGAGGCTGCAAACGCTAGGATAGGCAGTCCCCCTGCATTTCCCCCAGTGGGGGGATGCCTACAAAGTTGCGCAAACAGGTGGAAGCAACTCGGGGCCGATTCCTGGACAATCTCCGTGATCAGTCTAGGATATCGCGTCCGGTTCATAACATCTCTACCTCTCCTGATGACGAATCCAGTGTCTTTGAACTCCCTTGCCGTGGGATCGGCAAGGGGGCAAACCCTTCGGGCAGAAGTCCAGACCCTGTTGAAGAAGGGCGCTCTCCAGGAGGTCCTCGACGGATCCCCAAGGCTTCTTCATTCGACTCTTTCTTGTAAAGAAGGTGTCTGGAGGCTGGAGACCAGTCATCGACCTCTCAGTTCTGAACACGTTTGTCAAACAAACTCCGTTCAGCATGGAGACGGCAGACACGGTCAGACTAGCAGTAAGACCACAAGACTTTATGTGCACACTGGATCTAAAGGACGCGTACTTTCAGATCCCAGTCCATCCACCTTCAAGGAAGTACTTAAGATTCAGCCTGAACAACAGAAAATACTACTTCAAGGTGCTGTGCTTCGGTCTTTCCACAGCACCAAAAGTCTTCATCAGAGTGTTTACCCTAGTATCATCTTGGGCACACCAGGATTGGCATCCATCTCCTCCGCTATTTGGACGACTGGCTAATCCTAGCAGACTCGCGGTCAACCCTTCTTCAACACCGAGACAAACTTCTGAGACTTTGCCAAGATCTGGGGATCATGGTAAATCTCGAGAAGTCCTCCCTGCTTCCCCCTCAAAGACTGGTATACTTAGGCCTGATTATAGACACCACTCTCCACAAAGCCTTCCCATCAGACGACAGGATAGCAAGGCTGAGGAAGGTCGCAAGACCTTTTCTCAGACGAGAAGAACTTCCAGCCCAATCGTGGTTACGTCTCCTCGGTCACCTTTCATCGCTGGCCCGTCTAGTTCCAAATGGTCGCCTCAGAATGAGATCCCTGCAGTGGCGACTCAAGTCCTGGTGGAATCAAGCTTATGACTCCCTGGACATCCAGATCCCCATGGGACCTGCGGAACTGACGGACCTCCAGTGGTGGGTGGCAGACGAGAACCTACGAAAGGGAGTGGATCTTCTCGTCCTCCCCCTGAATTTAATGCTGTTTTCAGACCCCTCAAAGAAAAAAAAAAGGGTTGGGACCCACGTGCAGCACCACATGACCTCAGGCCTCTGGTCAGAGTCAGAAAAGTACCTCCACATAAATCTCCTAGAGAGGAAGGCCGTCTTTTAGGCCCTTCAACAGTTCCAACAGTACCTGGCAAATCACTCTGTGGTGGTGATGAGCGACAACACCACAGTAGTGGCCTACATTAACAAGCAAGGAGGTAATTTTTCGCAGCAACTATCCCATCTAGCAGTAGAGATACTGAGATGAGCTAAAATCTACTCGATACCACTATCGGCACTCTTCATTCTGGGGAAGAGGAATGTGCTCGCCGACAATCTGGGCAGAGCATCTAGGATAGTGAGTACCAAGTGGTCTTTGGATCATCTAGTAGCCAAATAAGTCCTGACTTTGTGGGGTTCTCAGACTGTGGACCTTTTTGCAACAGCCCTGAACTTCAGTCTCACGCTGTACTGTTCCCTAGTCCCAGACCCCAAGGCTCTCTGGCAAGATGCTTTCCAACAACGGTGGGACAACATCAACTTTTATGCCTTTCCCCCGTTCTGTCTGATGAGGAGGGTACTCAACAAGACCACAATATGGGTCAATCTTTCAATGACCCCCATAGCTCTGCTATGGCATCCCGCAGAATGGTTCCCGGACCATCTGCAACTCCTAACGGAGCATCCAAGAGAACTCCCTCTGCGACACAATCTACTCAAACAACCACACACCAACATCTTCCACAAAGCCTTAGCTTCACTACGACATCACGCCAGAAAGGATGTCTGGACATCTGCGGAAGTCATCAGTAGCAGTCTACCAGGCAAAGTGGAAAGTCTGTTGTGGTTGGTGTCGTAGAAGGGGCATCTCTCCACTCGATGCCACTATTACAGCAATAGCGGAGTTTCTTGTGTATTTGCGTGAAGAAAAGCGCCTCTCAGTCTCGGCAGTGAAAGGCTATCGCTCAGCCTTAAGTCTAGCCTTCACACTGAAAGGAATGGACATTTCTTCATCGCTAGAACTTTCTCTGCTCATACGGAGTTATGAACTTACCAGCCCCCAGTCGGAAGTGAAACCTTCCCCATGGAACGTGGTTCGAGTTCTCAGGTCTCTTAAGAGACCTCCCAATGAAGCATTATGCCAGGCATCAGGTTGCCAGCTAACTTGGAAGACGGTGTTCCTGCTAACTTTGGCCTTGGCCAAGCGAGTCAGCGAGCTTCATGGTCTCTCGTATGACATCGCCCATTCAAGGGGATGGGGAGAGGTAACGTACAGCTCGTCCCTGAGTTGATTAATGCTAAGTCTCAGAACCCGGTGCTAGCGGATACTCGATTCGACTCCTTCCAGATTTTTAGTCTCCGCACTGTAACAGATGACCCAGACCATCTCTTACTATGCCCAGTGAGGAGCTTGAGGCGATACCTCAAGAGAACAGCCGCAGCCCATCCTCGTGTGCCAGCACTATTTGTCAGCACAGGAAGGACGAAGAGGAGGGTCACCAAGAACATCATCTCTGCATGGATTCGCACGGTCATTGACTTGGTACTGAATCCAGTCCCTCCTCCTTCACGTCGCCCCAGAGCACATGATATCAGGGGCATAGCTACGTCCCTGGCCTTTAAAAGAAATTTTTCAGTGATGCAGGTTCTTCAAGCTAGGGTGTGGAAAAGACAGACCATGTTCACATCCCACTACCTGCAAGACGTGACCTACATGAGACTCGATACTTTTTCTATCAGTCCTGTGGTGGCTGCATAACAGCTGGTTTAAAATCTCAAGCTCCTTATTGGACAAGTAGCAGAAGGTTGAGGGCATTGTTACCCAGTTTTAGTCTGCATGAATGAAAAGGTTTGACTGGCCCTTATTCTTTTCTTCATCATCCCCTCTCTTGGGGAAAGCAGCATCCTGGGTTCTCTGCATTAATACTGTTACGTCCCCATACCCTGACGAGGTGGTATTGGGAAAGTCCTAGTATACAAGTTTTCCATCTAAAGAGCTTCGGAACAACTTTCTAGGACGAGTCACACTTCTACATACCTTTACATACGGCTTGCGTAGGCCGCACACAAGGTTTTAGCGAGGTGCAGGCTCCTTATCTCTTGAATGCTAACACACTCGGATAAGGAGCCCCCGGGCAAAGCCAAAAAGCCAGACTGGCTGGGATGTCCCCCCTTCCTAATGGGTGAGTCACCCCTATTAAATAGCGTGGTTTGTATTCCAGTTACGGAACAAATTACAATTTTGTAGATAATTTGTATTTTTCCTAACTAAACAAACCTTAGTTATTTAACCAAACTTGCCCGCCAGCCCTATCCTCCTTGAAGTCCTACCTCTAAGCAAAGTGAGCTCAAGCACAAGTGTGTGAGGGGGGTTAGCAAGCTACCCTCCCCTACCCTCCGCTAACTAGAAGTGTGGGTCGTAAACCCTCTTTAAAAATTAATGGCTCGTCATTTCAGCTACGCCGAAAGTAATACCCCTATTAAATAGCTGAGGTTTATATAGTTAGGAAAATTACAAATGATCTATGACATTGTAATTTTTATTTTTTTATTTCCTTTCCTCACTGAGCTATTTTCTCTGGTGGGGCCCTTGTGCTTATAGCATCCTCCTGTTTTAAGTAGGGTTGTAGCCTGGCAAATAATAAATAATAATAATAATAATAATAATAATAATAATAATAATAATAATAATAATAGCATCCAGTGCTATTTTTCTTTCATAATTCCTTGCTGGCTTAAGTTTGTGCTTGGTCTGACTAAAGCTTCTCGTAGGACTGTAAACTTTTCCATTGATGTCGGAACTTATTACAATCTCAAGACTAAAAGTATCAAGCGACTATTGTAGCCACACCAGATGAAGTTGGACCATTATCAATCTTGGTTGCTGCATCAGGACCCTTCAGATACCAGAGAAAGGGCCTCCTGAGATAGATGGGAGGTGCAAGCCATGCCTTTAGCTGGGTATAGTGAGCCTTTACCAGTACATCATCAGGCAGTCTCTTCAACCCATATGTGACTTTATTATTATGTACCTTAGTAACACAGAATACCCCTCAAACCTGTCGATGAGCTTGTTCAACAGATGTCCCAACACGTGTATTTTCATGAGAACCAGAGAACTCTTCCTAAACAGTTTGTACTGAGGATGTCCTTCAGCCCTTGGGTCTTTCGTTTCTGCTGAAAGCAATGGGATACTATAAACATCGTGATTACGCTTCAATATCTTCTCAGCTGAAGTGCAACCATTCTCAGATTGTTGGGAGTGGTTGTAGTAAATAACTGCTCTGGATAAATATCTGTCCCTTTTTTGAGGTACCCTGGAATTCACCCCAAAAACCTGCCAATGGTACGGTTCACCTGTTCCACTGTGTCATTACTAGAGGGTTTGTATGTTTGTATGTTGCTGTTGTCACGTGTAACATTGTACCTCTTCAATAATTCTGTAAATTTCTTGGAAATTATCAGTCAACATCCGGATTGGAACACGTGAAATATTCAGAAAAACTTGGTCTTCAAGTGGCAGCATATTGTACTGCTCCTCATATTCTCCTATGGGTACTGCCATCACAAACTTGGAATAATGGTTGACTACCATTACTACTAGGTCAATCAGGACATTGATGGTGACCACAGGAAATACAGAGCCATCTGCATTCTGTTTGACTAGAGGACCTTTGTGTATCTCCATGTCAGACCAGTATCTCCTACATGAGATGCAGGCATTCCGGAGTAGATCATCTTAATGACAGTACAGATCAGTTGATGATCTCTCTGGAACTTAATCACCTGACTAAAGAACAGAAGAGCATTCCTGGACAACACTCCACGGTTAGGTTCAGGGTCGGTCACCTTTATGACAGTGGTTTCAGTACCTTGAGAGACAATTGAAGAATAGTAGTGTGGTCGTACAACAACTGTCCCGGGGACGAATCCAGGATTAGGTAGGCTGCATTCAGCAGATATTTGCCAAAAACAAAACTAAAGTTAATGACTATGGTAGCTATGACCGGCATGGTTAAAATGTGGAAGTTCCACCTGGAGAGACCTTTATTTCTAACTGGACGTTGCCTAAAATGCTGGCGCAGGTACCTGTCAACCTGTAATTGTTTTCCAGACAGTACTTGGTACTCTATGCCAAGTTAGCTTAGTACAATCTCAATGATAAGGCAAACATTTGTCCCGATCAAGAAAGGCACAATATAAGGTTTTCTGTAGAATTACTAAACCTACTGCAGTGTTGAGACAGGCCTACAACTGGAATTTAAGTGGTGTCTTTTCAGTCATGTACTGCATTACAGGACAATCCTCTGGTGCATCATGATCATCAGTGGCCAAGCCCTTAGCGTCAAATGCACGAGCTTTCACCCCCATTTTATAGCCCTGAACGTAATTATGGAACTTGATCAGAGGGTTAAAATGCACTCCAGAAAGGCACTGATTATGCACAAACTGTGTCTCGGTCACAGATAGATCACGGTAAACTACAGGACAAGTGGGACCAAAATGGACCCATATATACAAATTTTATAGTTTAGGTGCTTCCAAAAGCAACTCCAGAGGTGGGACAGTACCTGGAAACCACATTGGCTTGATCCAGTTTAAAGGTTTAAACGCTGCTCATTAATGGCAGAGGCAAGGGACAGTGACCTTGCCCTATCATTAAGGACAATGCCCTAGAGCAGTGGTTCCCAAACTGTGGGGCACGCCCCACTAGGGGGGCGTGAGGATGATACAAGGGGGCGTGAAGTCATCTGTTCGAAATTACTTGTTTAATAGAATAATAAAAACATTAAAAGAACAGCAGCATCCATCTCACTAAATTTGGCCAGAAATTGTGCCTTAGTCTCATAAGTATTTCCAAATATTATATGCCATGTTATCAAATTATCTATTCTTAAGATTGCAACTCAATTTTGCCAATTTGCTAATGTTCAAACTTTTTTTCGCTCACTTTGAACCAAATGTTTCGTTTTTAGTTACTGGAATGTACTATTATTTGTTAGAGTGGCTTTCATTATTAAAATATAATACAAACAGAAATCTGTTTTCCAGTACAATGCTAAGAAATAAATGTAAGAATCATTTCATATTAAAGAAAAAAAAAGAGAGGAGTGGGGGCGTACGGGTCTACTGGAAGCAAAAAGGGGGCGTCAGGTAAGATAGTTTGGGAACCACTGCCCTAGAGACTGATCATATATATTATATATACTGTATATATATATTATATATATATATATATATATATATATATATATATATATATATATATATATATATATATATATATATATATATATATATATATATATATATATATGATCACTGCCCAAGCCTCCTCTCCACCCAAGCTAGGACCAAGGAGGACCAGGCAATGGCTGCTGATGACTCAGCAGATAGACCTGTAGGCTCCCTCAAACCCCCTATCCTTAGCTCACAAGGATGGTGATGTTGCAGTGACCAAAAAAACTAACGAATTTTAGTGGGACTCGAACGCCAGTCAGGGACGTTACCACAAAGGCCACCACAGCCCTAATCTTGTTAGTCTTGGCCAATTTGACGCATATTAGACCAGTGTCTTTCAGAAACTGAACTAAGGCATCCCAGAGCTTGGCTCCCTTCAGCTGAGATGCAGGTGCAATACCTGATCCACCATCCAGCACATCACAACTACCCCCAAAGATTCTTTGAGAGAATTTGGACCATGTACTTTCTAATACAAGGCCAGTCCAGTAAGCAACTTTGGAGTTGTAGATTCAGTAGCAATCATGCAGTCAGTTGATGAGGTCCAGCTGGATAACCAGTCTGCTTCAGCATTCTGATCACGTAGAAAGTAATTAACAATAAAGTTAAATTCAGACAAGTCCTCCATTGTCCATACTAGATGGCTTTCCAACATTTTCATGTCTTGAAGATACATCAGGGGATGGTGACCAGAATAGATTACAAAGAACTGTCCATAGAGGAAGGTCCTAAAGGTTTTCACTCCCCATTGCAGGGCAGCCAACTCATGCTCAATGGTAGGGTAATAGGTCTGGCAGTCAAGGAAAATCATGGAGTCCTAAGCTATCACCTGAAGTACCAACAAAGAGATCCATGGGTTAAACATCAGCGGATTAGTCAAGGTACGACAATATAATGCCCTACTTGATTAGTTCCTTCAAGCGCTCAAAGTCATAGTGCATATCAGTTTTTTTGGTCACTTGTGATTTTTGTTCACCACTCTTCGTGGATAACGGTTTAGCTATCTGCGAGGTCATTGGGATAAATTTCTGTTGGAAGTTTACCAGTCCCAGAAATCACCGTAGCTCATGCATACGGCAGATTTAGGGAAGCCCTCCACTTTCTGGATGTACTCTGATAGCTAACGCATACCAGAACTTCCAACCAGATGACCAAGATTCTTAACTTCAGCTTGAACCCAAAAACACTTCCCAAGTTTTATCTTTATATCTTGAAAACTTGCCTCTGAAAAGTGGCCAAAACTTGTTCTAGTAGATTTAGGTGTTCCTAGAAAGAAGCCCATGGATGAAGATGTCATCAATGTAGACAATAACCTTGGCTTTCTGGAATTCTTGTAGAATACTCTGCTTTTCTCTCTGGAACACTGAACGACCAGTTCCAAAGGTGGTAGAGAAATCCATGTATTCTACTGTCCTCTACTAATGGTAACTGATAGCATCCATGAATGAGATGAAGTGTTGTAAAATACTTGACTCCATGTAGTCCAAATACAGAATCTGCCATGTTTTGTGTAGGAAATTTATCAGAGACCTTATGTAGTCTACGGTAGTCCATACGCAACCGTATACTGTTATCCTTGCAGACTGGAACAATATGCAAAGACCAAGGAGAGATGCTGGATTCAATATTACACCATTCATGCAACACCTTGTGCTGTTCCTCAATGGCGTCAGCGACAGGTTTTGCAAACTGTCAGACCCTCTGATAAATGAGCGTCTCATCATACAGGTTGATGTATATTGGTATGCTTGAGTTCTATCTCACATCATCGTCACCACTACTGATGACCGGAAGATGATGTCGAAGCATCTGGCAAAACTGGTCCTTCAGTGAGGAATCCAGCTTGTGAGAGATAGACTAGTTGTCTATCTCATCCAATACGCTTGATTCAGGTGTCAGACGGCACCTCTGTTGGGGATCCTCCTTCTTGATCATGGGAGTTCCTTCAGATAAACCCTTCATTAAAACTGAGGCTTTGCCACCTTTCAGTTGTAGGTATTGCTGTACTTTTTTTTATCAGAATAGGATTTAAAATATCACTATCATAATGCATGTCCTAATCTTTGTATATAAAATATGTAGAATTATGTGTTTTATACAGTGAGGTTAATGACCTTTTTAAGCGTTCTGTGACTGTCATAAATTGTTGTGCGCGATCACTGAACTCTGTTATAGGGGATGTGTATTAAATGTGATAGGTGACGTGTTGTAAGCCTATTGGTGAGAGTATATTTCCATCACAGTGATTTCAATAAATCTAACAATTTAGCATAATGACAGAGCAACATTGCATTTACTTGTTCTGAGGGGTAAGCAGTACCACTCGAGCGATTGTTAGAACAAGAAGGTACTTGTCTGAAGAGTATCAGGCTGTGTAAAGTATATTCACAAAACGGATTTTGAGCGAAGCGAAAAATCTATTTTTGGGTGAGATAGCCATGTCGTCCTGATGGAAGGTTCCTTTAAGTAGCTTCCTAGGGTATATTTGACTACAGTGATATTCCCAGAGAATTTACCTTAAGGTCTCCAGATTTCTAACTCCTGGCGCGAATATCCCTAAAGTTTCCCTTTAAGGATATTGCATAATATCAGAGGACGTATTCTTGACATGCCACATAGCAATCTTCACCCTGAATAGCGTTTACGCTTTGAGGGGGAAAGTAGCAAAAAACGAAGGGGAGCTGTTAATAAGGTACCCTTCCTCCGTTACTATTTGAGTATCTAGATAGCGCCATCATCGCCGCCATGTTTATTCCTTGTAGCAATGAGCAAGGTGCTACAGATATAGTAAATTCGGGAGGGATCTGCCAAGGCCTTTTCATAAAATGGAGGGTGGGTCCATCAGGACGACATGGCTATCTCACCCAAAAATAGATTTTTCGCTTTGCTCAAAATCCATTTTTTGGGCTCAGACCATGTCGTCCTGATGGAAGATTACCAGAGCATTAATGTATTTGTGGATTTTCCTATTGTGCCTTAACCTCAAGACAATATTTTCTTGGTCACTCAGACCTTAGAGATATATGACGTTACCGTTATACGACATTACTTCTAATCATGAACTATGTTAGTTTTTCCTGCCCCGTACAGGAAAGATTCATACCAGACTCAGGAAAAAGTCTCGAAGTTTGCATATTCCATATGAACAAACCTAGCAACACAAGGTGTACAGGTCTCACTATATACCTAATCAGTCGAAGATTGTATTCCCAATACGAAGAAATGTTTATATAAACCACTATAGCATCCAAGGCATACAGGGTTAGCTGTATGCAAAAACAGACAGGTTTGTATCTGTGTAGAGACAAGGTATGTATACACAGAAAAAATGTTTGTCTACATGTAAGAACAAAGTTATTACAGTTGTTCTCGTGTTAATATGCAGATAAAAGGGGAATAAATAAATAATGCTCGTACAAATCTTTATTTATTTAAATTTGGGGCGAAATAAGACGTAAATACCAATCAATTTTTTATTAGTAATAAAAAATTTGTAATTCAACATACATTTTATAGTAACACAAAAGAAATGCTAGTGAATGACAGAAAACATAAAACATACAGACATGCTCAGAAATACTTGTTTCACCTGAAAAGAAATGATCATAATGCCACCAAACTGAAAATTTTAAAATTTTCTAATATACATTTCTGTGAATGACTGTCTTTTCACACTGTGTAAAAAACACATGGCACAAGTGTTAACTTTTATGTTTCTTCACCTTTAGTATCTGGAACAGTCCATAGTGTCACCATGGTGACACCACTTTACATGTTGCACTGTAAGGTGTCAACACGCACACCCTGTACATGACAGTCCCAATCAAATCACTGTTCCTCACAGCACTAAGCGACAGGTTTTAGTACACCACCTGCCGCCACCACACGCCTTTTTAACTCTTGCACTGGCTTTGCGTAGTGTTTGAAAACACTCTGGATGACTTCCATCCAGTATACGAGCGAAAGCGCTCAAAATCCATGTATTGGAAAAAATTCAATGACGAAGCAATCTTTCTAGGATCTTGACCTGCAGGTGTACTGTCAGGATCTGCTCTGCGAATGAAGTAGGTGATCTTCGCCCTTAGTTGTTTTAGAGAAAAGTTTGAACCTGATGTTTCTCCTTTAAAGAGCTGTCCTCCCCTGAAGTCTGAAGTTCTATGAAGATAGACCTTTAGGCACTCCACTGAACACAGCGAGACATCTTCCTTCAGAGGGCAGATTTTCCAGGGACCCCACCTTTTGGTAGGTAGCCCATTCTTGGCGAGAAACGTTGGGTTAGGAAAAAGATTCAGTTCTCCCCCTTCTGTGAACTGAATATGGCCCTCATCCCGAGAAAGGGCCACTATTTCACTCGCTCTGCTCCCCGAGGCTAGAGCAAACAAGAGTATAACTTTTTGAGTCAAATATTTCAGAGAGCAGTCCTCATTGTTCACTGTTGATGCAAAGTGAAGAACCTTATCCAAGGACCATGAGATGGGCCTCGGAGGTGCTGCAGCCCTAAATCTAGCACAAGCCTTAGGGATCTTGTTAAAGATTTCGTTGAAAAATTCTACTTGGAAGGCGTACATCAAAGGTCTAGCCAAGGTAGATTTACACGTTGTTATCGTGTTGGCTGCTAAACCTTGTTCATGAAGGTGAATAAAAAAGGATAAACAGAAATCTGTTGAGATCTCTTTTGGTTTCTTTGCCTTGACAACAGCAACCCACTTCTTCCAAGACGACTCATATTGTCTTCTGGTAGATTTAGACTTATACTCTTCTAAGAAGTCTATACTGTCTCTTGAAATCCCAAACCTTTTCTTAACTGTTAAGGAGAGAAAATCATGAGATGAAGGTTTTGTGTTTTCCATGATGAAGCGAAGACAGTCGACTTCTGTACTTGTTGAGTCAGAACTGGGTCTGGCTACGGGACCAGCCTCAGCTGCAATTCCAATACGAGAGGGAACCAGTTGCTCCGGGCCACTTGGGAGCCACTAGAGCTGCTGTTCCCTGAAAGGATCTTAGCTTGTTGAGGACCTTAAACAGAAGGTTGGTTGGAAAGGGAACAGGTAAATCCTGGTCCATCTGTCCCTGTCGAGGGACATGGCGTCCACTGCTTCCACTAGGCTAGAGGGTCCTCGTATGGAGCCACATAACGAGGTAGGTTATTTTTCTTGCTCATCGCGAAGAGGTCGATCTGCAGTTCTGGGACTTGACGTAAGAGGAAGGAGAATGATCCTGCCTCTAGGGACCATTCTGACTATCGGTGTGAGCCTGGATAAAGCGTCCGCCGTCACATTGCGTAACCCTTGAAAGTAAACTGCTGATAAGTGCCATCTCTTCTTTTCCACCAAGTGGAAGATGGCCAACATCACAATGTTGATTTGGGGTGATCTTGAACCTTGACGATTCAAACATCTCATTATCACCTCGCTGTCTAAAATCAGTCTTATGTGGACTGAACTGCGAGGGGACAATTTCTTCAGCGTGAGAAATGCTGCCATGGCCTCCAGAATGTTGATGTGGAAGGTCTTGAATAGAGCGGACCAAGTCCCTTGGACTTTTCATTGGTGAGAGTAACCTCCCTATCCTTCCTTTGATGCGTCTGTGTGGATGATGACTGAAGGTGAAGGTGGTTGCAAAGTTACCGACGACTTCAGGTTCTTGGCCTTCGACCATGGCTTAAGAAGTGATCGTAGTCGAGTCGGTATTGGTCTTCTTAGATCTCTTCGAGCGTTTGATGCGTATCTTCTCTAGACTCCTGGTGCATGCTTTAATTGTGCTCTTAGCACCGGATCTGTCACTGATGCAAACTGAAGGGAGCCCGCTACTCTCTCCTGTTGGCGTCTTGATGTCCAATCGGATTTCAGAAGTCTCTTGACAGATCCCGCTATCTCCTCTTCTTTGATGAATGGAGAGGCGGTGTGACTGTAAGTTCCAATGTATTCCTAGCCATTGAAACTCCTGAGCTGGAGATAGTAGAGACTTTTTGACGTTGATCTTGAATCCCAGATGTGCCAGGAACTGGATCACTTTCTTGGATGCTTGCATGCATTCCAGTTTGGATGCTGCCCAAACTAGCCAATCGTCCAGGTAGGCTACCACCTGGACACCTTCTAGGCGTAGTTGTTGAACGACTGCATCTGCAAGCTTTGTGAAGATCCTAGGGGCTAAGTTGGTGATTGATTGGAATGTGCCAATAGGCATCTGCCATGTCTATGGAGACTGTGTACGCCCGTTTGGGAAGCAGGGTCCTTACGTGTTGAATGGTCAACCTCCTGAACTTGTAGTTTACTATGAACTTGTTGAGTGGCGACAAGTCCAGAATGACTCTGAGTTTGTCTTGATTCCTTCTTGGGAACACAAAACAGCCTTCCTTGGAATTTGATGGACTTTGCCCTCCTTATTACCCTTATGCTCAAGAATTCTCGGGTATATTCTTCCAGAACGGGGGTGGAGTGTTGGAAGAATTGAGGAAATGATGATGGAGCTATCTTCCAGCTCCAGCCTAGTCCGTTTTTGATCAGGCTGTGGCCCCAGGGAACGAAGGTCCAGCGATCCCGAAATGAATGGAGTCTTCCTCCTACCGGAAGCACCTCATTGCTTCAGTTGACCGGAGGACTTGCCTCCTTGACCGCGCCCTTCCTTGCTTCCTCTTCCGCTTGAGGGGCGTTTAGAGGAACCCCTATAGGACCCTCTACCTTTAGGGCGAAAGGTAGTGGTCTGCCATTCATAGGCGGAAGTAAAGGCTGGGGACCCTCATCCGGGGAAGACTTCCTTTTTGACGACATGCCCCACTTCTGGAGAAGATTCCTGTTTTCCGTGGCAGCCTTGTTGACTATTTCCTTGACAGCTTCGCTCGGGAAGAGGTCCTTTCCCCAGATATTGGAAGATATCAACTTCCTGGGTTCGTGCCTCACCACAGCCGAAGCGAATACGAACTCCCTACAAGCCCTTCTGGCCCTAACGAAACCATACAGGTCCTTGGTTAGTGTTGCCAAGTGTGTCTTGGCCACAACCATAAACATATCTGGGGTTCTATGGTCGCTTGCCATTGCCTCCAAGGTGGTCTGGAGGGATAGAGATGTGGCAAGCCTTTCTTTTGTCTCTTGCTCTCTGCGCAAGAGATAGTCAGATAACTTAGGGAGGTTCTCACTGAACTGGCGTCCAGCAATATCCGCCTCCAACTTCCTGACTGAGAAGGTAAGATGTATTTCCTTCCAGTCCTTATGGTCTGTAGGCAAAGCTAGGGATAAGGGTCTACACTCTTCAAGTGTAGGACAAGGTTTCCCTGCTTCTACTGCCTTCATTACAGCCTTGAACCCTTTTTCCGCAAAGGGAAAGGCCCGAGTAGCTGGAGCAAGAAAGGAAGGATGTTTCTTACTCAGGGCTCGCACCTTAGAGTTAGTGAAGCCCTTGTCCTTCAAATTGCTAGCCAATAAAGCCTGAGCTTTTTTATGGTTAAGCACTTCGACACAGGTTCCGCCTTCAGATGGACGAAGCAGTCTGGATAAGACTCAAAGCTAGGCCAAAAGTCAACATCTTCGATGAGGACGGATCCCAGCTTTTCTGAAATAAATATTTTCCCGTTTGTCATAGGCATATACTCTGCATGCCTCCACGGGTTCACGTCAGAACATGAAGGAAGGTCCTTCACGTTGAGTCTCTTGTGAAACCCACGGGACGCTGCAAGCTTATGTATTTCCTTCCTCAATGCAGCTTCCCTTTCTTCACTCTGCTTCTGAAACCTCTCCATCATTGACATGAGGGTACACAGAGTCTTCCCCATCTCATCAGATGGAGGAGCAGAGGACGTAGAGGGCACTGGTTCCGGGGCTGGAACCGACAAAACGGAAACCGATTCGAGTTCACCCTCTTCGGTATCAGGAGCCAAGGTAGACTCCTCTTCCTAACCTCCTGCAAGAAGGTCCTTTTCAGTGTCTTCTGACACCTCTGACATTCTCTCGTCTAGATGGATGTCCTTCATCGCATCCAAGACATCCGTATCTACGGAAATCTGGACGCAAGGGATCTCAGGGTGAGGCTGTGGTATGATGGCATCCGCAGACACCTTAGGGAATAGATAGGCCCGCATCCGCTCATTCGGAAGGTAAGGCCCCGTGGCGTTCTTCTGGAAGCCACAGACCCATCTACGCAGCGTACTCCGTGCGGCATCACTTGACTCCGTTGTCTTGGGGTCATCAAAGGCCTCACTAACCAAGGCTTTGCAAATGTTATATACTTGAGGGTCCCATTACTTAAGAGGTCCCTTAGTGATGGAACAGCAGGAGTGTGCCCTGCACGCCTCATGGCCGCAGAAGTCCTTGCTCTGGATGTTGCAGAAGACGCTGCGGCACTTAGGCTGGTCCTCCTGTAAAGAGAGGAAAACGAAATGAGTATACGGTAGTTTATCTCACTTGATAAACTATATAAATATTATTAATAATATTTTTGCTTTTTATTGAATATAGCTTAGGATAGGTAAGCTAGAAATGAATTAGGAAGACACATACATGTGTTTCCTGCCCGGCCAATTGCTGTGACCTCCCTCAAAATTAAAGCCTAGGGTTATCCTATTTAGGAGGCCCATTGGAAGAGTTCTACCCTGTAAGGATAGATAAGTGTAACTTAATACCAGCTTTCAAAAGGTTTAAGATTGAGGGTCATTTGTAACTGATCATCTATCAGTGTATAGAAAGAAAATTTCTTTCCTTATATAGTATGTTCTCAACAATAGACTGCGCATGGACACACAGAGTATGTTGGAAAATTCAACTACTGTATACTTTATACTATAGTTTTCTGTTTGCTGTATGATCTTTACTGCAAATATACTGGCTACTGTATAGTCATATACTGTAGTTCTAGCCGGCATGTTGCCGGAAAGGCTAGCACCTGGGGCATAGTTTAGCTGGCTCATTGCCGTCTGCGATGGTTGCCGGCAGCCCGCCGGTTGTAAGCTGGTTGCCGGCCGCCGGCACGTCACCGGCTGTTGGCACACCAGTCCAGCCGGTGTCTTGTTGGTTAGGATAGTGGCCGGCAGTCTGAACCCAACCAGCAGTTGTGCCGGCGGCTCGTGACTTCCGGCGCACAAGTCCAGCCAGCATTATGCCAGCTAGGGTAGTGGCCAGCAGCTGCCGGTTAGGTTAGTACCCGGCGGCACTAGCCGCTAGAGAGAGAGAAAGCAAGGAGTAAAGGATGATGTAAGAGCTCTGCCTTACTGCCTTTCTCCAGAATGAGGGTTCAAATGGAAGGGGAGAGTATATTTTTCAGGCTTCCATCCATCTACAACCATTGCCAGTCTCTGCCGGCCACAGGTTTGTGAAAGGCAGTCCAAGAGAAGACTGAAGAACACTTTACAGTAAAGGGATCCTCTGCCGGCAGCCGGCCCAGCCGGCATAGCACTCCCGGACCCTTGCATCCATAAGGGAAAGCTGAGTGACTAGGCCACTACACACAGAGGCCCAAGCCGGCCCTACAACCTGTGGGCAAGCGGTGAGATTGTAGGACAATGGCCAGAGGGTTGCGATGGCTAGACCATCACTAAAGGACAGAGGTGGGAGGGGGGGAAGGGTCCTGTATGAGGTGTGGAAGGAGCCAACAGGGTTGCCGGTCCTACCACACCTTAAAGAAACTCTGTTCCAGTGTCAGTGCCATCCTAGGAGGCAGGAGAATATCTATTCTCCAGCCTAGGGTCTGCCAATACAGTTAAGGTGCCAGCAGCAATCTTGCCTCCCCCTCTAAACAAGAGAGAAACAGAGTTCCAGTGCCGGCGCCATCCTAGGCAGCAGAAGAATGTCTATTCTTCAGCCTAGGGTCTGCAAGCACAGGACTAGTCAACTATACCACAGGGAGAAGGTAGCAATATCATATAAGGCCTTCAGGTGTGGTCTAGGGAAGTGTAGCCTCCTATGCTGGCAGCATAATCCGACAGGGGAATGACTTCACCCTGCCGGCCAGCTGCCGGCACAAGACTATCTACTCTGAGGTTCTGACCAAACCCCAAAACCTGCCATCTGCGGTTAAGGGGAATGGACAGAAAACCCTAGCCTAGTCCTGCCTGAATGACAACTCGAGGTACGACTGACTAGGGTTGTAGCCTAAGGCTAAACTCAGAGGGAAGGAGGGATTACCCTTAAATCTCCACTGGAGACATGTATCGCTTTATATAATAATCCTAGGAGATATCTATCTCTGCCTGAATTGATAAAACGATACGCCAGGGTAACCGGGGAACATGTATGAAAGTATACTAAAGCCACTAGGCTTGTAGCCCAGTGGCAGCGAGAATTGGCTACGTAAATCACCGAAACTCTCGTATATTATCTTTAGAAGAAGAAATTATTATGCAATCAATATATCTTACATATTAAATTGCCTGAAAAGCTTCATTTAATTTTATAACACTAGGAATGTCTATTATATCATGCATGAAAGTAAACTGAAATGCCTAGGCTGGGAAGTCTAGCGTAAGCAAGGTTCGGTTACCTAAATCGCCGAAACTATCACGAATACTATATGCATAATATAAATAACTCCTAGCAATGAAGACTAAATAGCTATCATTATTTTATGCTATTTATACCGGGAAAGTCGTTCTGGCTAACTAAATAACTCATGCGTTACGAACGACAGCGCCCATGACGCCTCCGGTTCAGGCAACAGCTCTTCCATAAGTTAATTTAACTAGATTTAATTTCACAATAAGGCAAGAGCTAACATTTATACAATGTAAAGATCAAATACTCAACTTTCCAGAGGCAGAAGAGGCTGGTGATTGCATGATAAATCCAAAATAATCCAATAACAAGAGTGAGATTGCTGCAGTAAAAGGAATAAACATGGCGGTGATGATGGCGCCATCTAGATACTCAAATAATAACGGAGGAAGGGTACCTTATTAACGGCGGCTCCCCTTCGTTTTTTGCCACTTTGCCTCTCGAAGCGTAAACGCTATTCGGGGTGAAGATTGCTACGTGGCGTGTCAAGAATATGTTCCCTGATATTATACGATATCCTTAAAGTGAAACTTTAGGGATATTTGCGCCAGGAGTTGGAATTCTAGAGATCTTAAGGTAAATTCTCTGGGAATATTACTGTACTGTAGTCAAATATACCCTAGGAAGCTACTTAAAGGAACCTTCCATCAGGACGACATGGCCTGAGCCCAAAAAGATTTTTATAATAAAGTGAAAAAACGCATGTTCTGATGTCTCATTACCCGTCGAAATGGGACAAAATTGGTGTCAGGTGAAAGAATGCGTCTGTTTGTGTACCCTCTTAATGAGAGAATGCCTTGATGAAATCATTGAGCTTCACCACGGCATATCATTTCCGTGTTGAAACTTGTTGACGGACAAGAGGGCTCTCGAACTTGGGGAAATTACTCCCCCAGTTCGAATCTAAATTTCTCTCTCTCATCGTTTTCTTCTTACTATTGTTTCAACCTTCTCTTAATTTTATAAACTTTCTTTCGTCTTGCTGTCCCAACTCTGAGTAAAAATTACTCTTATATATATATATATATATATATATATATATATATATATATATATATATATATATATATATATATATATATATATATATATATATATGTGTGTATATATATATATATATATATATATATATATATATATATATATATATATATATATATATATATATATATATATATTTTATGGAATGGATGTTTTTGCATCCATTATTGCCACTGGCATGGATGTTTCTACATCCGTTATTGCTGCCTGCTTTGATGAATGGGAGGAGGTGTTACTGTTGGGAGGTATTTGTGCTCAAAGCTATATGTGAGAGTATTGGATGATTTCAGCTCTCCCGAAGATGGTTTGGACCTTTTTGGCAGAACTATTTTCAAGTGTTGGGTCTTCGGAATCCAGGGGGATTCAATGCTTGGGGTAGGACTTGCGGCATTTGGCTGGAAGCTGGTCATTTCAGATATGGGGAGGATGATTCCATTGTTTCTTCATCTCAGTCCTAATTGGCAGGTTCAGCTTACACCTGTGCCTCTAATCTGTTTTGATGCTATCCGTATAAGGTATGGAGTGGACCATCTGGTAAGTATACTCTCATTGTGCGGATAGTGGACATTGTGCGGATAGTGGAGAGTGCAAATTTCCTTTCTGATGTGTGATGGCCTAATATTATCGATCAGGTACATCAAACTAACCCCTTTCTCTCTCTCAACCACGTCTAATGGATTCTTTAAGCAACGAACCCCCATCCCCTGGATACGCTGACGCTCCCCCAGCACTTTATACGACCTCTGCTAATTTAATTAAGGAAAATTCAGTTGATGACATAGGAACAAAAAAGGACCCCTCTACTAATGTTTTAAAACCAATTAGGTCAGGTACCAAAGGGAAACTTTGAATCCTTCATGTTACCCAAATTCCAATAGACACTGATTATGATATGCTATTTAAAGCATTCAAATGCTATGGAGTGATAAAAGAAATAAGAATCTTAAAAATGAAAAATGGCATTAATGGATATCTTATAATAATCATGAAGAAGCATTTAATGCAATATGTAACATCAATAATATCAAACTTAATAACTTAAATGTCATGGGTGCCTTATGTGATAAGATACCAAACAATTTGGATGTATATAGACCTTTTGACTGGTTTGAAAAAGATGCTGATATAACTATGCCTCCCCCCCTCCCAGAAAAAGCCAAAACCACCAATGTGGCTTGTTGCTGAGCCTAAAGGGAGTAATGGGAATATTCCAAAATTAGCAAACTACTTCAGAGAAAAGTAGGAACCATTGCACCATGTGATATATCTTGCTTTGGGAAAAATAGCTTCCTAATCCATGCAAAATCATGCACACAATCAGTAATACTGTCTAACCTCAAGACAAGAAGTGATGATATGTTAGATGTCAAACCCCCCCCCCCTCTTAATGAGAGAATGCCTTGATGAAGTCATTAAGCTTCAGCACGGCATTTAATTCCCGTGCTGAAACTTGGTGACGGGCAAGAGGGCTCTCGAACTTGGGGAAATTGCTCCCCCAGTTCGAATCTAAATTTCTCTCTTTTACCTTTTTCTTTTTCTCAATACTACTTCGACCTTATCCTAATTTTACAAACTTTCTTTAGTCTTGCTTTCCAAACTCTATGAGAAAAATTTCCCTCATTATATGTGTGTATATATTATGTACACATATATTTATTTATTTTTTTTTTTTTCTTTTCTCCTATGGCTTGGATGTTTTCACATCCATTGTAGCCCCGGCGGGGATGTTCATACATCCTTTATTGCTGCCTGCTTTGATGAGTGGGAGGAGGTATCACGGTTGGGAGGTGTTTGCATTCAAAGCTATATATGAGAGTATTGGATGATTTCAGCCATCCCGAAGATGGTTTGGACCTTTTTGGCGGAACTATTCTCAAGTGTTGGGTCTTCGGAATCCAGGGGGATCCAATGCTTGGGGTAGGACTCTCGGCTTTTGGCCGGAAGCCCGTCATTATAGATATGGGGAGGATGATTCCATAATTTCTTGGTCTCAGTCCTAACAGTCGGGTTCAGCTTACACCTGTGCCTCTATATCTGTTTTGATGCTATCCTTCGGGTAGGGTATGGAGTGGACCATCTGGGAAGTATACTCTCATTGTGCCGATAGTAGAGAGTGCAAATTTCCTTTCCGACGCGTGATGGCCAAACATTCTCAAGCAGGTACATCAAACTAACTCTTTTCCCTCTCTTTACTATAATGGATTCTTTAAGGAACGAACCCCCATCCCCTGGATACGCTGACTCTCCCCCGGCACTGTTGACGACCTCTGCTAATGTGATAAGGGATAGCTCTGTTGATGACCTCGGAACGGGAAAGGACCATTCTACTGATATTTCTAAATCGAGTAATTTGGGTAACACGAGGAAACTTCGAATCCTCCATGTTACACAAATTTCAATAGAAACAAATTATGATGATCTATGTAAAGCATTTGAATGCTATGGATGCATAAAAGAAATAAGGATGAAACTTGAAGCTGAAACTTGGGATTCATGGATATCTTATAGTAGTTATGACGAAGCATTTAGTGCAATAAGTAATTTGAATAATATTAAAATTAATAACTTGAATGTCGCGGCTGCTCTCTGCGATAAGGTACCAAAAGATTTAGATGTGTACAGGCCTGCCGATTGGTTGGAAAAAGGCGCAGATTTAGTCATGCCCTCCCAGAGAAATCCAAAACCACCGATGTGGCTTATAGCTGAATCAAAGGGGGTTACAGGGAATTATTTTAAAATATGCAAATTGATTCAGAAAAAAGTAGGAACTATTGCACCAGGCGATATATCTCGTTTCGGAAAAAATAGTTTTCTTATCCATGCCAAATCCAGTACACAGTCGGTAATATTGTCCAATATGAAAATAAATAATGATGACATTAAGTTAGATGTCAAACCCCACCTAAATTTTAGCTACGGAAGGGGCGTAGTTTTTAACAGAGACCTATATGATTTTACAGAGGAGGAGATACTGGCCATGTGTCCATTAAATGTTTGGAAAGTTCATAAAGTCCCAGGTACATCAATGATAATCCTTACGTTCCAGGATGGTGATGTACCTTTTCATATTATTATCGAGAACGAAAGGATTAAAGGAAGACCCTTCAAGCAGAAGCCATTGCAATGCTTTAATTGTTTTAAATTTGGGCACCCGTCCAAAGTTTGCAAAAATGAGAAGATGTGTGGTATTTGCTCTAAATCTTACCATGGAGAGTGTGCACTTGGAGCCAGGTGTTTAAATTGCAGCTCGAATCACAAATCCACAGACAAGATTTGCGAGCTATATAAGTTGGAGGAAGCTGCCCTCAACAAATCAAACTTAGAACACATAAGTGTGACCCATGCCAAAAGATTATTAAATAAATCAAATACATATGCTAAGGCATTAAAATCAAACCAACCTAGCACTGCCAATAGCTCCAAAAAAAGTATACTATCTGACAAAATGTCAAATAACGAGGTAACCTTATCACCTCCTGAGGCTTTACCACGGTGTATTAACACTAGGTCATTGCCCATTGCTGTACAGCCTTCAGCCGCCATTACAAAAAGTAATACAAACCTCTCTCAGGCCATGTCCTTGCCTGATCTGATGGAGGTTCCACTTAAGACTAACTTACCTGATGCACCTGTTGTGGGAAAGGTGCAAAAACCTCGAATAACACCATCTATTAATCGCAAAAGAGAGAGACCTCCATCTCTCTCTCCACCCTCCATTAGAAACGTTAAGGTTATGACATCAAATAAATTTGATGTTTTGTCTGTTGATGTTTCTAATGAACCAGAAGATGGACTGAATAAATCAGAAATTCAAGTTGAGGTCCACCATCCACCTCAACAAATAGATAAAAAGAATACAAAGAAAATCACCAACGTTAAACCCAACATAACAAGACCACCTCTGAAGAAACCTACTGGTAATACTGTTACATTAAAAACTGCTAATGGGAAGACCTCATCCAAGATGTCTTCCAGAAATAATCCATAGTTTTCTCCTCCATTTTGCAATGGAACTGTCAGGGTTTGAGGGCGAAATATGAAGAACTTAAGCTCCTAATTCATGAGCATTCCCCCATAATTGTATGTCTACAGGAAAGTATGCTTGATTCTAACACTCCTAGTCCTCGAGAGTATGTTAGCTATAGAACACCATATAATCAACAAGCAGGGAGCCATGGCGGAAGTCTCATGTACATTCGTCGAGATGTTCCCCAAATACCCATGTCTATACGTACAACCCTGCAGGCAGTTGTTGTACAAATTGATATAGGGAGAAAATATACAATATGCTCTCTGTACTTACCTCCAAATGATAATATTTTATATGATGATTTAGCAGAGGTCATTCAACAACTCCCTCAACCTTTTCTCTTACTGGGAGATATGAATGGTAGACATCCTTTATGGGGTGATGTTTTGGCCAACACAAGGGGCAATATTATCTCATCAATTGTGGAGAATGAGGATGTGGGACTCCTTAATACAGGAGAGCCCACACACTTCCATGTTCAGACAGGTACTTTGTCATGCATTGACCTTTCAATTGCAAGCTCTAACTGCCTTCTTGATTTTGATTGGAGGACATTAGATGATTGGCATACTAGTGATCATGCACCAATCATTATAAACACCAACAAGGGTCCGCCTTTGCAAAGATCGCCACGTTGGAATCTAGACAAGGCAGACTGGGTTAAATTTTGTGAGCTAAGTGAAATCGAAGGGAGAGCAGAACAGTTTGAAAGTGTTGATGATGCCATAGACCTACTGAATGGAACTCTTCATACAGCAGGAGTCAATTCAATTCCCAAAACAACAGGGTTATTCAAACGACGACCAGTCCCGTGGTGGTCTTCAGAACTAACTGCACTCCACAGAGCCACAAGAAGATCTCTAACACGATTGCGTAGACGCAGAACTGATGAGAATTTAATAATGTACAAGAAATGTAGAGCACAGTTCCGTCGTGCCATGAAAGAAGCAAGGCGCCAGTCATGGATGTCTTTTGTTTCCTCTATTAACAGTAGAACACCACCATCTTCTGTGTGGAGGAAAGTAAAAAAGATAGCTGGCAGATTCACCCCCAACCCACCACCAGTGTTGAAGGTGAATGGCCAGTATGTAACTGAAGCAAATGAAGTTAGCAATGCCCTGGCTAATCATTTTTCAAATGTATCCAGCAAGTGTGAAGGAGCCCCTGGTCACCAGTATAGGAGCACTGAAGAAAAGAAAATTTTAAATTTTGCAACAAGAAGGGAAGAGTCGTATAATTCTCCTTTCACTGAAAGAGAATTTGATTCCGCACTTGCTCATTGCAACAATACAGCCCCTGGACCCGATGGAATTCCATATGCAATGATTAAACATGTACATTTTAATACAAAGCTATTTATTTTAAGCATTATTAATAGAATATGGCATGATCATAGCTACCCAAGTGTTTGGGAACTAGCCATTATTTTAGCCTTTTTAAAACCCGGTAAAGACAAGTTTTTAGCAACAAACTATCGTCCTATTGCATTGACATCTTGTTTATGTAAAATCATGGAGAAGATGGTCAATGCAAGGCTGATATGGTACCTTGAAAAGAAAGGTATTTTATCACCGATTCAATGTGGATTCCGAAAAATGCACTCAACGACTGATGTGTTGATACGACTTGAGTCATCTATTTGTGAAGCCTTTGCTTCCAAACAGCACCATGTTACAGTATTTTTTGACCTTGAAAAGGCATATGATACCACATGGAGATATGGTATTCTTAAAACCATTCATGAATTGGGATTGAGAGGAGAGCTGCCACTATTTATTCAGGCATTTCTTTCACGTAGAGTTTTTCAAGTGAGAGTGGGGGAAACTCTATCAGAGAGTAAGTGCCAGGAAGAAGGAGTTCCTCAGGGTAGTGTGCTGAGTGTAACCCTTTTTGCACTAGCAATTAATGGGATATCCTCAGCCATTCCCCAGGATGTTCTCTCAACATTATTTGTGGATGATCTCTCAATATCATTTGCTGGCACTAGAATGGCAATGGTTGAGAGAAAAATCCAACTCTCTATTGATAAAATTATCCAGTGGGCTGACATGAATGGATTTAAGTTCTCGACAAGTAAAACTACCATTGTCCATTTTTGTCGTATCCGGGGAGTACATCCAGACCCGGATATATACATTAAAGGTCAACGGATACCATGTGTATCGGAAACCAAATTTTTAGGTTTGATATTTGACTGTAGACTTACATGGGTTTCTCACCTAAAAGCGCTAAAAGCTAAATGTGTTGAAGCTCTGAATATCTTAAAAGTATTGTCCCATACATCATGGGGGGCAGACCGCAATACTATTTTAAAATTATACAAGGCCTTGATTTTTTCCAAAATTAGTTATGGTTGTGAGGTATATTCTTCAGCCACCCCAAGCCGGTTAAAAATATTAGACTCGATACATCATGCAGGTATTAGATTATCTACTGGAGCTTTTAAAACCTCGCCTATCCCAAGTCTCCTTGTTGATGCTGGAGAGTTACCTCTAGACCTTTACCGAATGTCTTCCATTCTTTGGTATTGGTTTAGATTGCAAAGACTCCCTAGCTCTCTAGCCTTTCAGACTGCAAGCCTTGTAAGACACGCATCATACTTTGAGTTGCACCCAAAATCTCCTCAACCTTATGGCTTTCGGGTGAAACGATTTTTAAATAGTCTGGATATAATTAGAAATAAGGTACTTCCATTCAAGGTATCATCAACACCTCCATGGAAATTACCTGACATATCATTTTGTAAATACTTTATTGGAGTTAAGAAGAATATGACTGACTTAGAATCCAGGTCTCTTTTTATGGAACATGTCGAAGAACATAGGGGATCGACTTTTATATATACTGATGGCTCCAAATCTGATGCTGGCGTTGGATTTGGAGTACATAGTAATGATTTTAATTGTAGAGGTGCACTTCCTCTAACAGCTTCCATATTTACTGCCGAACTGTATGGCATATTAACCGCTATTGAGAAAATAGCTTTGGAAAAGGAGGGTAATTTTACAGTTTTTAGTGATGCAAGGAGTGTTCTTCAAGCTTTAGAAGTTTTTAATTCTAGTAACCCTCTAGTTTTAAAGATTTTAGAATGGCTTTTTATTATTGGACGGAAAGGTATAACTGTTCGATTTTGTTGGGTTCCAGCACATGTAGGTGTGTCTGGGAATGAGAAGGCAGATTTACTGGCGAAGAATGCGGCATCCGAGTTGTTACCAAGGAGGTATCCCATTCCATGTAACGATCTCCTACCTTACATCAAGAAATTGGTTTGTGATAAATGGCAACAGCACTGGGACAGTCAAGACGGCAATAAAATGAGGGAAGTAACAAATATCATATCACCTTGGAGGTATAACATGATTCCCTGAAAATGGGAGACGACTCTTTGTCGTCTCCGTATTGGTCACACACGGTTGACACACGAGTTTCTGCTGAAGGGCCAACACCAACCGTATTGCGAGGACTGCTTAGTACCTTTAACAGTGAGGCATTTGTTGACCGAATGCCCTAATTTTACTAACTTAAGAAATAGATATCTGTTTGAGGCTCAAGGTGAGGATGGCAGGTTTATCCTTGCCAAGATTCTTGGACATGATGTGTCTTACTATGCGAGCGGAATTTTTAGATTTATTTCAGAAGCAGGTCTTCTGAAAATTATTTAACTATTTTAATGACTTCTTAATTTTTATGGTTTTAATCGAATTCTCTTTTAATTTTCATATACAGTAAATGGTATCGGCGTCAATGACCTTAGATGTCAGGATGCCAGAAAACTTTCAATCAATCAATCAAACCCCCCCTAGATTTTAGTTACGGTTGTCGAGTAGTGTTCAATAAAGATCTATATGAATTTACAAAAGAGGAAATACAAACCATGTGTCCATTAACAGTGTGGAAAGTGCATAAGATTCCTGGGACGCCATGATTATCCTTACTTTCTAGGATACTGATGTGCCTTTCCACGTCGTTATTGAAAATGAAAGAATTAAAGTTCGAACTTTCAAACAAAAGCCCATACAATGTTTCAAGTGTTTCAAATTTGGACACCCTTCTAAAGTTTGTAAAAATGAAAAAATGTGTAGCATCTGTTCCACACCTTATCATGGAGACTGTACACTTGAGGCCAGCTGTTTGAACTGCAATTCAAACCATAAATCCACTGACAGGAGCTGCGAGATATATAAGTTTGAAGAAGCTGCCCTCAACAAATCCAGTGTAGAACACATAAGTGTAGGACATGCCAAAAGACTACTAGATAAACCAATCAGCTATGCAAAGGCATTGAAATCAAGAGAAAATATACCATAGAAGACATCAAACCCGTGTAGTGCTGCCAGTAATTCCAAGAAAAGAAATACATCATCTAATGATAGTAAAGTTTTGCATGACAAGGTAAGCATATTGCCTTCCAAGGCTTTGCCATGGTGTATTAACCCTGGACAGGTAGCGTGGCCAAACCCGCCCGTAACAGGTAGAGTGGTGTCATATGTGTTACACTCCCTTTCGGGGGGGGTTAACGGGAGGATACCAATTTACAATTTTTTTTTTTTTTTATAGTTTACTAGTTTAAATGAGTCTACTTTCTACTGGTGTAGGAGAAAAAAACTTTGAATATAAAATAACACTCTACTTACATAAATACAAAAATAAGTATAAAAATACAATTTTTCCTAAATAACTTGCACTGGACACTTTAAAATAAAACAATGAACAAAAAACCACTTGGGTGCTGATACTAGAGTCCTGTGTGCACAACTTGGCGTAAAAAAATCGCCGATATCAGCAAAACTGCCAGATCTGTAAAGAAAAGAAAAAGCGGTTAATTTTTGTATACGCTAAATCACTACAAAATATTTGTGTGAAAGGAATGCTATATTTATAGTGGTAATAATTATTATATTTGGATGAATTTTTCCAAAAAGTCATCTACAATGATCCCAGATGATGGCAAAACCTTAGGAATTATATATAGTTAATATAAACTGGGCAAAAGCTTAGTTCAAATGTAACACGTACCATGCGCCATTGACGTAAAAGAAAGGCATATCTAGAAAGAGTACTAATAATTGATGTATATGCAATAAAATGGTAAATAAATAATCTATGATGACCCTAGATGACAGCAAAAAGGTTAAAAATTGTTTTTAGTAAGTATAAACGGGTAAGAAAAATAATTCGTGAAACTTACTACTTGAGTTGGCACTGGTCGCAGGTGTAGTTGACATGGGAGTTACAAACAGGCTTATGGCACTTGCCACACAAAAGCTTGGTCCTGACATTAGAAGAAGAAGGGCAGAGAGGGCATCTGTTGCGCTTCTCACTTCGTTTTGGAGTGTCTGGACTCTCGTCTTCGGGCTCTTGTACCGCAAAAACAGAGCAAATGAGGTAAGTCAAGTCCCTTGGGAGGTACCTCTTGTTTGCGAGTCTTGAAAGTGCTGCATCACGGGCGAGTTCCATGGCCAATTCCGCAGAAAATTGCCTCCTGTTATACAAGGTGTTGTCAGGCAAATTTTGGTGGATAAAAAAGGAATTATTCACAACAAGATTGATAATCCCATAGAAGACACATACGGGCCACCTCCGGGTCTTCCTGCTGCAGGTCAGGGCAGAACATATCTGATCGAACGTGTCAACTCCTCCCTTTGTGGCATTATAAAACATGTGCATGTGACTTTTATGATCCTCAATAACTGTGGGATTGTGATGAACTGTGGAAAGAATCTGGATCCTTTTCGTCGGCTTGACACGTTGGCACAAAACGGTGACCTTGTCCTTGTAATTATATGTGGCAACAGATTCGCCTAATTCCATGGGCGTTGACAGCAACACAGTAGGCAGGTACGGTTTTGGACGAATAGTACCAACTAAATGCATCCCACGTTCACGGAGAGCCTTGGCTAGTGGCAGGGAAGTAAACCAGTTGTCCGTCGTAACAATACGCCCAGCCTTCCTGAAGGGTCGGGTTAGCTCCAACGTGAAGTATTCTCCCAAGGGCGTACTTGTATTGGTAGTTCCCTTGCCCAGGTAGGGAATGGCATTGCACATGTAGAACGTGTCTGCATCACATGCCATAACTAACTTGATGCCATACCTAAGAGAAAAGAAAACAAAATAAAAGAAACAATGAATATAAAGAAAACAAAATAAAAGAAACAATAAATATAAAGGAAAAAAATAAAAGAAACAATAAATATAAAGAAAACAAAATAAAAGAAACAATAAATATAAAGAAAACAAAATAAAAGAAACAATAAATATAAAGAAAGCAAAACTAGACCTATAAATTTTTTTAAAAAAATTGCATATATATCAAAAAAATTAAAAATATTGCATATATATCTATCTATCATATATATATATATATATATATATATATATATATATATATATATATATATATATATATATATATATATAAATAAAAATAAATAAAACTTTTTACTTACTTTGCTGGTTTATTCGGGATGTACATCCTGAAACGGCACCGTCCCCTGAAGCCGAGGAGCTGCTCATCCACAGTGAGATGCCCACTGGGTTCATAATTGGCAATGCAATTGGCAATGACCTGGTCCCACAAATTCCTTATGGGAGCAAATTTGTCATGTGTCACACGCTCCTCCCTCGTGGCAATGCTGTCAAAACGTAGGGCCCTCTGAATAAAGGCGAAGCGGCGCTCACTCATGATGCTCCTGTAGAAGGGACATCCTAGAGACTTAGAGAACATCTCTTCCGCTGTCAGATGATTGTCCTTCCGTGCCCCTGTCATGATGAGGATCCCAAGGAAGGCACGTAACTCCATGAGGGTCACATCCTTGAAGGTGGGGTCGTTTTGCCGCTTGTATTTGTTCCGTAGGGTTAGGATTTTGTCATTGGTGTGGATGACCACTTCTGCAAGCATTATATTTGTCAAAAATTTGTCAAACACTTCAGCAGGAGTCCTACACCCGAAGACAGCCATGGTGGGACCAGCACTGTCAAACTGGTCAATCTTCAAGATTGGTGGCATTGTTGGGTTTGGCTCTGAGTGCCACTTCGTGTTGTCCCTAGCCATGTAAGAGTTATCCGGCAACCTCTTCAATGCCACACCTTCTGCAGGGCAAAGAGGTCCTCTCCTCCTTTTCCTACTCCTCATCTCCACGGGACTAAGATGAGGCACAGGAACCGCAGGATACGCTGAAGAAGGCCCAGGAGACGCTGAAGAAGGCCCAGGAGACGCTGAAGAAGGCCCAGGATACGCTGAAGAAGGCCCAGGATACGCTGAAGAAGGCCCAGGATACGCTGAAGAAGGCACAGGAGACGCTGAAGAAGGCACAGGAGATTCTGCAGGAGTCACAGGAACAACGGAAACAAGACGAACTGCGTGCGAGACAGCAAAATCATGTCTCTCTTCATGCGCTGTTTCCGCTACTTCAGCAGTCAAAAGTTGATCCCCGTTTTCCTCAAGCAGCAAGGTTTCATTGTCGACCAGGTCGTCTTGGATAGTGTCTTCTTCAAAGGTAAGGGTCAAAGGCTCTTCTTCATCACTACTGACGAAAAGGAGCTCCAAAAACTCCTCCTCCTTGAGATATTTCTTCGCCATGCTGAAAATCTGAAAACAGGAAAAAATAGAAAACTAGAAATTACCCTCAAAATCACATTCTTGCTGCTTTCAAAACAAAATGGCGATTGGTACAAGTACCTACACCATTCACTGATATATTCATATAGACACAATTACATTATTTCACTAAATAATAATACAGTAATGTAAAATACAAAATGTTTGCGTATGCGTGACATACCCCTGTTACGGTAACGTGGTTGCTAATATGCAACAATTCCAACTTTGGAGGCCGATATCTGACGAAAGCGTCGGAGTAGAGAAGTGGCGAATGTTTCCTGCGATGAAGCTGGTGAGCAACTAACGGCTCCTGGGTAGACAGGCCAGAGCCTGCAAGGCGTCTATGCGCAGAAACGAAAAAACGAGTTTTTGCGCCGCGTCCCGGCCAAATCCAACACCACGCTACCTATCCAGGGTTAAAACTGCGGCACTGCCCATTTCTATACAAACTTCATCCCCCATTACCAACAATAGTACTAACCTCTCTCAGGCCATGTCCTTGCCTGATTTGATGGATGTTCCACCCGAAACCAAGTTACCAGGTACACCTGTCGTGGTGAAGGTGCAAAAACCTGGTAGCTCGCCACCTATAAATCGGAAAAGAGAGAGAGACCTCCATCTCTCTCACCCCCTTCCATGAGAAATATTAGTTATAACATCAAATAAATATGATGTTTAGTCTGTTAATGTTTCTGATCAACCAGAAGACAATTTAAATAAATCAGAAATTCTAGTTGAGGTCCACCCTCCCCCTTGACAATTGGATCAAAAGGACAAGAAAAACACTAACACAAAACCATATTTATCAAGACCCTCCTTAATAAAACCACAGGGAAATAGTGTTAGATCAAAAATTGCTAATGGAAAGACTTCATCTAAAAGTTCTTACAAAAAATAAACCATAGTTTTTTCTCCATTTTGCAATGGAATTGTCTGGGTTTAAGGGCTAATTATGAAGAAATTTGAGCTCTGAATTCACGAGCATTCTCCCATAATTGTATGTCTACAGGAGAGCATGTTTGATGCTAATAGCCCTTGTCCTCGCGAGTATATTAGCTTTAGGACACCATATGATCACAGAGTAGGGAGCCATGGCAGAAGTCTCATATACGTTCGTCGAGATGTCCCCCAAATACCTTTATCTATCCGTACACCTTTGCAGGCAGTGGTTGTACAGATTGATATAGGGAGAAAATATACAATATGCTCGCTGTACTTGCAATCAAATGATAACATAACGTATGATGATTTCATAGAGGTGATTCAACACTAGGGGCAATATTATATCATCAATTGTAGAAAACGAGGATGTCAGACTCCTTAATACAAGATAGCCCACACACTTCCATGTTCAGACAGGTACCTTGTCATGCATTAACCTTTGAATTGCAAGCTCTAACTGTATTCTTGATTTCCTTTGGAGGACATTAGATGATTGGCATACTAGTGATCATGCACCAATCATTATAAACACCAACAAGGGTCCACCTTTACAAAGATCTCCACGATGGAATCTTGATAAGGTGGAGTGGGATAGATTTCGTGAGCTAAGCGAAATTGAAGGAAATGCAGAACAGTTTGAAAATATTGATGATGCCATAAACTTATTGAATGGAACCCTATATTCAGCAGAAGTTAATATTATTCCCAAAACAACAGGGTTATTTAAACGACGACCAGGGAACTAACTGTCCTGCTCAGAGCCACAAGAAGGTCTTTAACTTGACTGCACAGACACCGTACTGAGGACAATATGATTATACACAAGAAATGTAGAACACAGTTCACCCCCAACCCACCACCAGTGTTGGGGGTGAATGATCAGTGTGTGACAGGAGCAACTGAGGTTAGCAATGCCCTGGCTGATCATTTCTAAAATGTATCATGCAAGTGTGAAGCAGCTCCAGGTTACTAGTTTAGGAGCATTGAAGAAAAGAAAAATTTAAATTTTGCAACATCAAGGGAAGAGTCATACAATTCTCTTTTTACTGAAAGAGAATTTGATTCTGCACTTGCTACGTGTAATGATACAGGCCCTGGACCGGATGGAATTCCATATGCAGTGATTAAACATGTACCTGGTAATAACATGTTATTCATTATAAGCATTATTAATAGGATATGGCATGATCATAGTTATCCAAGTGTTTGGGAACTAGCCATTATTTTAGCCTTTTTAAAACCCGGGAGGATTAAGTTTTTAGCTGCAAACTATCGATCAATTGCATTGACATCTTGTTTATGTAAGATCTTGGAGAAGATGTTCAATGCAAGACTGCTGTGGTACCTGGAAAAGAATGGTATTTTATCACACATCCAGTGTAGATTTAGGAAAATGCACTCAACGACTGATGTGTTGATACGACTTGAGTCCTAGTGTTCTTGCCCATTGCTTTTCATACTATATGCACATGACATGTGGTTTGGCCTAGAAAATAAGCTTGTTGCATATGCAGATGATGCTACTCTCTTTGCATCAATTCCAACCCCTGAATGTAGATCTGGGGTTGGTGAATCCCTTAATAGAGATTTAGCTAAAATTAGTACAAGGTGCACATTATGGGGTATGAAGTTGAATCCTAACAAAACTCAAAGTATGATTGTAAGTAGGTCAAGGACGGTTTCTCCTCAACATCCGGATCTCAGTATTGATAATGTTTCTTTAAATTTGTATGACTCTTTTCAAATTTTAGGTGTGATTCTCGACAGCAAATTTACTTTTGAGAAACACATTAGGTCTGTGTCTTCTTCAATTGCACAAAAAATTGGATTATTGAGAAAGTCTTTTAAGATTTTCGGTGATCAATGTATTTTGAAAAAGTGTTTTAATTCTTCCATTCTACCTTCTTTTGAGTATTGTTCTCCTGTCTGGTGTTCAGCTGCTGATTCTCATCTTAATTTGTTGGACAGAAACTTACGTTCTATTAAATTTCTTATTTCTTATCTAGATATTAATCTTTGGCACCATCGTTCAATTAGTTCATTATGCCAGGAATCATTCAACAGGATAAAGGCCATATTAACTTTAAAACCGATACTATGAACACCTGATTTCAACAAGAAATTCCTTATCCAAGTGGATGTGTCGGATAATGGGATTGGAGCTGTGTTATTGCAAGAGGAGGGGGAAGGAATTCTTCACCCTGTTTGTTTCATGTCGTTGAAGCCGAAAAACATCAGCGAGCCTATTTGATAGTTGAAAAGGAACTACTAGCGTTAGTCACAGCGATAATCAAGTTTAAGGTCTATGTGAATCTACCGCAAAATGAAGAGATTACAGAGATTTAACTTTTGTGAATAAGATGAAAAATAATAATCAAAGGTTAACTAGGTGATCATTATTTTTTTAACCGTATTGTATTAATGTAAAGTATATATCACGTAAAGATAATATGGTTGCAGATTATTCATCTCGGGCTGAATCAATGGATACTGGCCCAGAATGAATATTTTTTTTTTGGGGGGGGGGGGGGGGGGAAGCTATGTTATGAAGCTGGTCTAGTGTAGAGTAAATACAATAGTTTATTCATAGTTTTATTTATATTTCCTTTGTGCATTGAAGAGATGAATTAACCAGCCTGTAAAATTAGTTCCTCTCATGTAGAGTTAAGTATATTATGTAAATAACATGACCTTCATTGTTAATTTCATTGCATTTGTATTTCAAGTTAGTATGCCCCCTGTGGCCGCGGGGGCATATAAAAATTAGAATAGCGCCAACGTTATCCCTGCGTGTCGTAAGAGGCGACTAAAAGGGACGGGACGAGGGGGCTGGGAACCCCCTCTCCTGTAAAAAATTCCTGCGAGACATCGACAAGGAGATGGAGCTGGGGGGAGAGTGACTGCTCCCCGCACTCTAGTTTTGGGGTGTTTAAATGTGCGTGGATGTAGTACGATAGAGAGTAAAAGATGTGAGATTGGAAGTATGTTTAGAAGTAGAAGGATGGATGTATTGGCCTTGTGTGAGACAAAGATGAAAGGAAAGGGTGAAGTGATGTTTGGTGAAATGTCTGGTAGAGTGTCTGGGATTGAAAGGGGAAGAGCGAGAGAGGGTGTGGCGTTATTGCTGAGTGAATGGATGACAGGTAAAGTAGTGGAATGGAAGGAGATATCATCTAGGTTAATGTGGGTAAGGGTTAGGTTGGGTAGGGAATGTTGGGCGTTTGTCAGTGCGTATGGGCCAGGTAGTGAGAAAAGTGAAGAAGAGCGGAATGAGTTCTGGAATGATTTAACTAGGTGTGTAGAAGGACTGGGTAGAAGGAATTATGTAGTTGTTATGGGTGACTTAAATGCTAGAGTGGGCGCTGGAGAGGTAGAAGGTGTCATTGGTAAGTATGGCGTACCAGGTGAAAATGAGAGTGGTGAGAGACTGGTAGACATGTGTGTTGAACAAGAGATGGTAATAAGTGCTAGCTTTTTTAAAAAGAAAGATAAAAATAAGTATACATGGGTAAGAGTGGCAAATGGAAGAGTAGTAGAAAGGGCATTAATGGATTATGTGTTGGTAACTAAAAGAATGTTTGGAAGATTGAAAGACGTGCACGTGTTTAGGGGTATAGCTAACGGTATGTCTGATCATTTTTTGGTGGAAGGAAAATTAGTTGTATCAAAAGAGTGGGGGAATAGAGTAGGTGGATGTAAAAGGGAGGTAGTGAGGATTGAAGAGCTAATAAAACCGGGGGTAAAAAGTAAATATCAGGAAAGGTTGAAAATGGCATATGATGAGGTGAGAGTAAGAGAAACTGGCAATTTAGAGGAGGAGTGGAAGTTAGTAAAAGAAAATTTTGTTGGGATTGCAAGTGATGTATGTGGCAAGAAGGTTGTTGGAGGCAGCATGAGGAAGGGCAGTGAATGGTGGAATGAAGGAGTGAAGGTGAAAGTGGAAGAGAAAAAGAGGGCTTTTGAAGAATGGCTGCAGAGTAATAGTATAGAGAAGTATGAAAAATATAGAGAGAAAAAGGTGGAAGTAAAGCGCAAGGTACGTGAGGCAAAGAGGGCAGCTGACCTGAGGTGGGGTCAGGGATTGGGTCAGTCATATGAAGAGAATAAGAAGAAGTTTTGGAAAGAAGTGAAGAGAGTAAGGAAGGCTGGCGCAAGAATTGAAGAGACAGTGAAAGATGGAAATGGAAGGTGGTTAAAAGGAGAGGAGGCAAGGAAAAGGTGGGCGGAATATTTTGAAAGTTTGCTGAATGTTGAGGATAATAGGGAGGCAGATATAATTGCTGTTCCAGGTGTTGAGGTGCCAGTGATGGGAGATGAGAATGAGAGAGAGATTACAATAGATGAAGTGAGGAGAGCACTAGATGAAACGAGAGTAGGAAAAGCATCTGGTATGGATGGTGTGAAAGCTGAGATGTTGAAGGAAGGGGGTGTGACTGTACTTGAATGGTTGGTGAGATTGTTTAATATGTGTTTTGTGTTGTCAATGGTACCAGTAGATTGGGTTTGTGCATGTATTGTACCACTATATAAGAGTAAGGGAGATGTGCATGAGTGTTGTAATTCAAGAGGTATTAGTTTGTTGAGTGTAGTTGGAAAAGTGTATGGTAGAGTATTGATTAATAGGATTAAGGATAAAACAGAGAATGCGATTTTGGAAGTACAGGGTGGTTTTAGAAGAGGTAGGGGTTGTATGAATCAGATTTTTACAGTTAGGCAGATATGCGAGAAATATTTAGCAAAAGGTAAGGAGGTGTATGTTGCGTTTATGGATCTGGAGAAAGCATATGATAGAGTTGATAGGGAAGCAATGTGGAATGTGATGAGGTTATATGGAGTTGGTGGAAGGTTGTTGCAAGCAGTGAAAAGTTTATACAAAGGTAGTAAAGCATGTGTTAGAATAGGAAATGAAGTGAGTGATTGGTTTCCGGTGAGAGTGGGGCTGAGACAGGGATGTGTGATGTCGCCGTGGTTGTTTAACTTGTATGTTGATGGAGTGGTGAGAGAGGTGAATGCTCGAGTGCTTGGACGAGGATTAAAACTGGTAGGCGAGAATGACCATGAATGGGAGGTAAATCAGTTGTTGTTTGCGGATGATACTGTACTGGTAGCAGACACATAAGAGAAGCTTGACCGACTAGTGACAGAATTTGGAAGGGTGTGTGAGAGAAGGAAGTTGAGTGTTAATGTGGGTAAGAGTAAGGTTATGAGATGTACGAGAAGGGAAGGTGGTGCAAGGTTGAATGTCATGTTGAATGGAGAGTTACTTGAGGAGGTGGATCAGTTTAAGTACTTGGGGTCTATTGTCGCAGCAAATGGTGGAGTGGAAGCAGATGTACGTCAGAGAGTGAATGAAGGTTGCAAAGTGTTGGGGGCAGTTAAGGGAGTAGTAAAAAATAGAGGGTTGGGCATGAATGTAAAGAGAGTTCTATATGAGAAAGTGATTGTACCAACTGTGATGTATGGATCGGAGTCGTGGGGAATGAAAGTAATGGAGAGACAGAAATTGAATGTGTTTGAGATGAAGTGTCTAAGGAGTATGGCTGGTGTATCTCGAGTAGATAGGGTTAGGAACGAAGTGGTGAGGGAGAGAACGGGTGTAAGAAATGAGTTAGCGGCTAGAGTGGATATGAATGTGTTGAGGTGGTTTGGCCATGTTGAGAGAATGGAAAATGGTTGTCTGCTAAAGAAGGTGATGAATGCAAGAGTTGATGGGAGAAGTACAAGAGGAAGGCCAAGGTTTGGGTGGATGGATGGTGTGAAGAAAGCTCTGGGTGATAGGAGGATAGATGTGAGAGAGGCAAGAGAGCGTGCTAGAAATAGGAATGAATGGCGAGCAATTGTGACGCAGTTCCAGTAGGCCCTGCTGCTTCCTCCGGTGCCTTAGATGACCGCGGAGGTAGCAGCAGTAGGGGAGTCAGCATTATGAAGCTTCATATGTGGTGGAAATGTGGGAGGTTGGGCTGTGGCACCCTAGCAGTACCAGCTGAACTCGGTTGAGTCTCTGATTAGGCTGAAGGAACATAGAGTAGAGGTCCCCTTTTTGTTTTGTTTCATTGTTGGTGTCGGCTACCCCCCAAAATTGGGGGAAGTGCCTTGGTATATGGATATGGATGTGTAAATTTACGTTATTTTTAAGAATTAACTTTTTATTTCACATATTTTTTTTACGAAGTCTTTTTTGGGCTCAAGCCATGTCATCCTGATGGAAGGTTCCTATTGGTAGCTTTCTAAGGGATATTTGGCTACAGTGATATTCCCAGAGAATTGACCTTTAGGTCTCCAGAATTTTCAATATTAAACTTACCCGATAATCATGTAGCTGTCAACTCCGTTGCCCGACAGAATTCTATGGAGGGATACGCCAGCTATCACAATACTAGAAGGGGGTGTACTTACCAGCGCCACCTGTGGCCAGGTACTCAATCATTTGTTGTTGACACCTCCTCAATTATTCCTCTGTCGTGCTTCCGGCTAGACGTTCTGGGATACGCTTATGGTCTTCGAGTTTATTCACGGATATTTGGTGAAGTATTCTCTCAGATTAACGGCTGTCGCTTTACTGGAATCCTTTTTATATTAGCTAGATAGCTTTTATATAATACTGATTAACGGTTAATGAATTTTGCTTGTTTTTGGATCACCCTTTGGCTAACTCTTTGAAACAAGATGTCTGACGTTTCGCAAGCCCCCTCCCATAGACGATGTAGGTCTTGCAATAGGCGTATTCCGAAGGCCTCGGTAGATCCTCACACCGCTTGTTCTGACTGTAGGGACAGGCCCTGTCTATTAGAAAATCGATGTGAGGAATGCGCCGGACTTTCGGAATTGGAATTTGTCCGTCTTTTAAAATATTCATCTAAGTTAGAGAGAGGTAGAGTTAGGAGAAGTTCTTCTCACTCTTCTATGTTTTCCTCACCTCATGATCCCCTACCTTTTCCTACCCCTGTAGTGGCTACCCCCGAACCTACTGTGTGCCCTCCGCCTGATATGTCAATTGTTTTGCGTGCTATTCAGGCTTTAGGAGATAAAGTAGAATCAGTGGTAAGTGACCATAAGTCTCTGATGGCCGAGGTTAAAGAACTGAAGGTCAAGAGTGCAGTGGGTGGAAATAGTGCCAGTGCTGTGACGAGTGCTAGTGTCGGTGCAGTGCCAAGTGCTAGTGGTGCCAGTGTGGTGCGTGAGGATTTTTCTGTGCGAGCCAGTCGTCCTCCCAGTCCAGGACCTCTTGCAAGCTCCCATGCCCAGGGGAGAAGCAATGTCGAAGGGCTTAAGGGTTCGACAGGCCTTGTTAGGCGCACAGAACTATCCTCGGTGGTTGCGGGCGTGTCTTCCTTAGACCGTCACTCCCACCTGCAGACGATTGAGCCCGTCTTCTCGTCCGCTGATCAACTAGCAGGGAAGAAACGTTGGTCTCAGGTCTCGAGACCGCTTAAACGTAGAGTTCAGTCCGCGAGTGCTCAGCCAGGTTGCAGTCATTGGCTCAGCTCTGACTCGCCTCAGTCATCTGTCGACTGTACTCCGCCCAAGAGGAGTAAGGTTCTGCCAAAACAGAGCCCGACTGTGACTTTACCTCAGTCTGTTATCGTTTCTGCCGACCCCAAGTGGACCCTGCTTCAGTCCATGCAAGCTCAGCTTTCGGACTTGATGCGTGAGTGTCGGGCTGAGAGTGTTGCACCTCCTCCTCCGCCTACACTCCCTCCGCCTGTTCTCGCTCCGCCTGTGCTCGCCCAGCCTGCACCTGCTCCGCCTGGTCGCAGCACCATCTGCCAGGCGTACGATGTTGAGCCACTTTCGGAGTTCGCTGTTCCCAGTGTTGTTCAGCCTCAGCCTTCTTTAAGGCAACCCTTGCTTTGGGATCAGGAGAGTTATTCCACTCTTCCTCCGCCTCCCCTTGCTGCTCCACCAGTGGTGCAACTCTCGGTTGGGGTACAACAACCTCTCCCCTCCGTGAGTCTGTCTGCTCAACCATCGCTGCAGCGAGCTCAACCCTCCTCAAGGCAAGCTCCTCTACACCCTGGACTTGCGCCTCAGGAGCCTCAGCTTGCGAGAACTTTACCTTGTTCTGCGCAGCCTCAACCTCTTCATGCTCCACTCATCTCACAGGAACAGGAACGGACTACTCCGCCTCCGTCCTCCGCTCAGCTTGTGCAATCCTTGGGTTCAACTCTTGCTAGGAGTCAACCTCCTTCACCCATGCGCCTGCCTTCTGCTTCGTCTGTTGTTCAGCCTTTACAGTCTGAGCCTCAGGTTTTCCCTCAACAGTTACAGGAAGAGGAAACCTCTGTTATTGTTCCTACCCGTTCTGACTCTGCGGTTCAGCATTCTGGTCCGATCGCTTCGCTACCCTCTGCTGATGAGGTGTCGGATGATGAGGAGGCACACCTTGATCCCTCATCAGACGTGGAAGAGTCTAAGCTTTCTCCATTGTCGATTGATTTTCGAAAGGTCTTGGCTCTACTCAGGGAGATTTACCCAGACCACTTCGTCTCTGCTATTCCCCGCTCTCCTCCATCTGAGTTTTCGCTGGGCGTACAACAAGCTAAGTCCAACTATACTAAGCTTGTCCTAGCTAGATCCTCCAAGAGGGCTTTAAGGATCTTAGGGGAGTGACTGCAGTCTAAACAACACCTTGGCAAGACTTCCTTCATGTTCCCTCCAACGAAGCTCGCTTCGAAAGGTTGCGTTTGGTATGCCACAGGGGAAGCACCAGGCTTGGGAGTACCTGCCTCTGCCCAGGCTGACTTCTCAAGTCTGGTGGACTCGCCTCGGAGGACTGCTATGAGACGCTCGAAGGTTTGTTGGACCTTCTCAGACCTGGATCATCTTCTGAAAGGGTTGTTCAGAGCTTTTGAAATGTTCAACTTTCTCGACTGGTGCCTGGGAGCCCTCAGCAAGAAAACCTCTCCTGCGGACAAAGATTCTGCCATGCTAATCATGTCCTGCATGGATAAGGCCATCAGAGATGGATCGGGTGAGCTAGCGTCGTTATTTGTATCAGGGGTGTTGAAGAAAAGGGAACAACTGAGTACCTTCCTTTCCGCCAGCATTACACCGTGCCAACGGTCACAACTCCTTTTTGCTCCACTCTCAAAGTTCCTCTTTCCCGAGGAGCTAGTTAAGGACTTGTCGGCTGCCCTGATACAAAAGGACACGCACGATCTTGTAGCCTCATCGGCTCGTAAGTCTAAGGTTGCCACCTCAGTCCCCAAGACTTATCGCTCCCCAGTGGCTGATGCCCCGGCTACGAGGTTCATACCGCCCTTTCGTGGTAGAGCCCCCAGCCGAGGAAGCTCCCGTCCAGACTCTCACAGGAGCAAGTCTAGGAAAGGATCCAGGACATCTAAGGGAAAGAACTGACTCTCAGATTCTCCAGACAACAGTAGGAGCCAGACTCAAGATCTTCTGGCGAGCCTGGGAGAAGAGAGGTGCAGACGCACAGTCTGTCAGTTGGCTGAGGTACGGTTACAGGATTCCATTCTGCCTCAAACCACCTCTGACCACATCGCCCATCAACCTCTCTCCCAACTACAAAGAAGAGGACAAGAGGCTAGCATTGCAACAGGAGGTGTCGCTACTTGTGCAGAAGAAGGCAGTGGTTATAGTCCGGGACCATCAATCCCCGGGCTTCTACAACCGTCTCTTTCTTGTGGCCAAGAAGACAGGAGGTTGGAGACCGGTGCTGGACGTCAGCTCTCTCAACGAGTATGTCACCAAGCAGACGTTCACGATGGAGACGACCAAGTCGGTCTTAGCAGCGGTCAGACAGGAGGACTGGATGGTCTCGTTGGACTTGAAAGATGCATACTTTCACGTTCCCATTCATCCAGACTCCCAACCTTTCCTGAGATTCGTTTTCGGAAAGGTTGTCTATCAGTTCCAAGCCCTGTGTTTTGGCCTAAGCACAGCTCCTATGGTCTTTACTCATCTGATGAGGAATGTAGCGAAATTCCTACACTTATCGAACATCAGAGCCTCCCTCTACCTAGACGACTGGCTGTTGAGAGCCTCCACGAGTCGTCGTTGTCTGGAGAACCTCAATTGGACTTTAGATTTAATCAGAGACCTAGGTCTATTAGTCAATTTAGAGAAATCTCAACTCATTCCCTCCCAATCCATTGTGTACCTGGGAATGGAGATTCAGAGTCGGGATTTTCGGGCTTTTCCATCGGCCCCCAGGATAAACCAAGCCCTAGAGTGCATCATGAGCATGCTGAAGAGGAGCAATTGCTCAGTGAGACAGTGGATGAGTCTCACAGGGACCCTCTCATCACTGGCCCTGTTTGTCGAGCTAGGGAGACTCCACCTCCGCCCTCTTCAATTCCACCTTGCGGCTCATTGGGACAAGGGCTCGACTCTAGAAGCAGTCTCTATCCCTATCAACCAAGAGATGAAGACCACTCTCCTGTGGTGGAAGCACAATCTCCTTCTCAAGGAGGGTCTATCATTGGCCATCCAGACCCCCCATCTTCATCTCTTCTCAGATGCATCGGACTCGGGCTGGGGTGCGACCTTGGACGGACGGGAATGCTCAGGAGTATGGAACAAGGAACAAGGATTACTCCACATCAACTGCAAGGAACTGTTAGCAGTTCATCTAGCCCTGTTGAACTTCAAGTCCCTCCTGCTAGGCAAAGTGGTGGAGGTGAATTCAGACAACACCACAGCCTTGGCTTACATCTCCAAGCAAGGAGGGACCCATTCGAGGAGCCTTTACGAGATCGCAAGGGACCTCCTCATTTGGTCAAGAGGTCTAAACCTCTCTCTGGTCACGAGGTTCATCCAGGGCGATATGAATGTTTCAGCGGATCGCCTCAGCAGAAGGAATCAGGTCATTCCCACGGAATGGACCCTCCACAAGAGTGTGCGCAACAGACTTTGGACCTTGTGGGGTCAACCTACCATAGATCTGTTTGCCACCTCCATAACCAAGAGACTTCCGCTTTATTGTTCCCCTGTTCCAGACCCTGCAGCGGTTCATGTGGATGCTTTTCTTCTGAACTGGTCCCATCTCGACCTGTACGCATTCCCTCCGTTCAAGATAATAAACAAAGTTCTGCAGAAATTCGTCTCGCACGAAGGGACACGGCTGACGCTGGTTGCTCCCCTTTGGCCTGCAAGAGAATGGTACACAGAGGTACTTCAATGGCTAGTCGACTTCCCCAGGACTCTACCTCTAAGAGTGGACCTTCTACGTCAACCACACGTAGACAGGTTGCATCCAAACCTCCACGCTCTTCGGCTGACTGCCTTCAGACTGTCGAAAGATTCGCTAGAGCTAGAGGCTTTTCGAAGGAGGCAGCCAGTGCGATTGCCAGAGCTAGAAGAATTTCCACTCGTAGAGTCTACCAGTCTAAGTGGGAGGTCTTCCGAAGCTGGTGTAGAGCCAATTCAATATCCTCTACCAATACCTCTGTGATCCAAATAGCTGACTTCCTTCTTCATCTTAGGAATGAGAGATCCCTTTCAACACCTACGATTAAAGGATATAGGAGCATGTTGGCCTCAGTTCTCCGCCACAGGGGTTTGGACCTGTCTTCCAACAAGGACCTTCAAGACATTCTCAAGTCTTTTGAGACGTCTAAAGAACGTCGTCTTTCCACTCCAGGCTGGAATCTAGACGTAGTCTTAAGGTTCCTTATGACATCTAGGTTCGAACCTCTCCAGTCAGCTTCCTTCAAGGATCTTACCCTCAAGACTGCTTTTCTCGTTTGCCTTGCAACAGCTAAGAGAGTCAGTGAGGTTCATGCCTTCAGCAAGAACATTGGTTTCACAACCGAATCTGCAACATGTTCTTTTCAGCTTGGATTCCTAGCAAAGAACGAGCTTCCTTCACGTCCTTGGCCTAGATCGTTCGAAATACCTAGCCTCTCCAACATGGTAGGTAACGAACTAGAGAGAGTTCTTTGCCCTGTCAGAGCTCTCAAATATTATCTGAAGAGGTCTAAACCTATTCGAGGACAGTCAGAAGCCTTATGGTGTGCCATCAAGAAACCCTCGAGACCCATGTCCAAGAATGGGCTTTCGTACTATATAAGGCTTCTGATCAGAGAAGCACACTCTCACTTAAAGGAGGAAGACCTTGCATTGCTGAAGGTAAGGACCCACGAAGTAAGAGCTGTAGCTACTTCGTTGGCCTTTAATAAAAACCGTTCTCTGCAGAGCATAATGGATGCAACCTATTGGAGGAGCAAGTCAGTGTTTGCATCATTTTATCTGAAAGATGTCCAGTCTCTTTACGAGAACTGCTACACCCTGGGACCATTCGTAGCAGCGAGTGCAGTAGTAGGTGAGGGCTCAGCCACTACATTCCCTTAATCCCATAACCTTTTTTAACCTTTCTCTTGAATACTTTTATTGTTGTTTTTATGGTTGTTACGGTAGGCTAAGAAGCCTTCCGCATCCTTGGATTTGGCGGGTGGTCTATTCATTCTTGAGAAGCGCCTGGGTTAAAGGTTTGGTAGAGGTCCTTTAGTAGGGGTTGCAACCCCGTGTACTTTGGCACCTTTGGGTTGATTCAGCCTCCAAGAGGAACGCTGCGCTCAGTAAGGAAGACGAACTTTAAATAAAAGGCAGAGTAACGGTTCTATTCGACTTCCTTACCAGGTACTTATTATTTCATTGTTATTTGAGATAACTGTTATATGAAATATGGGATACTTAGCTATCCTTTAATCATGTACACTGGTTTTCACCCACCTCCCTGGGTGTGAATCAGCTACATGATTATCGGGTAAGTTTAATATTGAAAAATGTTATTTTTATTAATAAAATAAATTTTTGAATATACTTACCCGATAATCATGATTTAATCGACCCTCCCTTTCCTCCCCAGAGAGAACCAGTGGACCGAGGAATAATTGAGGAGGTGTCAACAACAAATGATTGAGTACCTGGCCACAGGTGGCGCTGGTAAGTACACCCCCTTCTAGTATTGTGATAGCTGGCGTATCCCTCCATAGAATTCTGTCGGGCAACGGAGTTGACAGCTACATGATTATCGGGTAAGTATATTCAAAAATTTATTTTATTAATAAAAATAACATTTCTAACTCGTGGCGCGAATATCCTTGAAATTTCTCTTAAGGATATCGCTTAATATCAGGGGACGTATATCTTGATACGACACATAGCAAACTTCACCCCGAATAACGTTTTTGTTTCGAGGGGGAAGATTGGCGAAAACAGAAGAGGATCCTTTATCAAGGTTACCCTTCCTCCCGTACTATTACGAGTATCCAAGATGGCGCTCATTCCTATTTTTGTAGCGAATTCGCACAGTGGTTTTCCCTGTTGATTTAACGTTTTTGATCGCTTTTGTGAGGATTAATTATGCAATCTCCAGCTTCTTCTGCCTCTGGAAAGTTGAGTATTTATTCTTTACAGTGTATAATTTTTAGCTCCTGCTTCACAGAGAAATTAGAGTAATTTATTGTGTTAAGGAGCTGGGCTGGTCACCGGAGGCGCCATAGGCACTGTCGTTTGTTATGCATGCTTTATTTAGTTAGCAAAACGACTTTCCCAGTTGTAATAGCATTAATAATTTATTCAAGCTATTTAGGCACAATTATACTAGTAAAGATATATATTTTATGCATATAATTTCCTCCTTCTTATGTCGATCGTATATGTTAGAGTTTCGGCGATTTAGGTAACCAAGATCTCGTCCCACGCTAGGCTACCTAGCCTATGGGCTTTAGTATACTTTCACACATTATCCCCGTTTACCCTCGTGTATCGTTTTATTAATTCAACGGGATATCGTATATCTCTAGAATTAATTATATAACTCGATACTCTTCTCCTGTGGAGATTTAAGGGTAATCCATCCTTCCCTCTGAGTGCCGCCATAGGCGACAACCCTGTCTGGTCTTGCCATAGAGTAGTTCACTCCGGCTTGACTAGGCTAGGGTTTTCTGTCTCCCACCTTTACCGGCGAGTATTCCGGCTTCGGTTTTGGACAGAACCTCAGAGTATTCAGTCTTTCTGCCGGTAGCCAAGCAGCAGGGTGAGTAGTCTCTCCCCTGCCGGTTTACAGCTGCCGGCATAGGAGGCTAAGCCTCCCTAGGCCGCACCTGAAGTGGTAGTTTGATGCCGCCACCTTCTCCCCTGCGGTCTAGAAGACTAGTCCTGTTTCGGCAGACCCTAGGCTGAAGAATAGATATTCTTCTGCCGCCTGGGATGGCGCATATACTGAAACAGAGTTTCTCCCTTGCATGGAAGTGGCGGCAATCCTGCCGCCTTCTTCCACACTTGATACAGGACCCTTTTCCCTACCCCTCTCTGTCCTTTAGCAATAGCCTAGATATGCATTCCTGTGTCCGGCGTCCTACATTCTCACCGCTTGCAGGGTAGATTGCGGTGCCGGCCGGCCTCCTACATAAGCAGCTGTATAGTCACTCAGTCTTTCCCTTATAGACGCAAGGATACGGGGAAGGTTGTGATGGCTGTGACGGCTGCCGGTGGGAGACCCCTCTACTGTTGAGTGTTCTTCAGTCCTCCCTTGGATTGCCATCCACATCCCTGAAGCCGGCAGTGACTGGCGACGGATTTTATGGCGGGATGGAAGCTTGAATGACACATTCTCCCCTTCCATTTGAACCCTCATCCTGGAGGAAGGCAGTAAGGTTAAGTACTTACACCCTTATTTACTGTTCACAAACATATCAATAAGGCAGCCCTTCACTCCATGCTTTCTCTCTCTTTGTCAGCTAGTGCCGCCAGGTACTAACCCAGTCGGCAGCATGCCGACTGGACCGGTGTCGTCAGATACTAACCCAGCCGGGGATATGCCAGCTGAACCGGTGCCGCCAGGTACTAACCAGCCGGTGACATGCTGGCTTGACCATGCCGCCAGGTGCTAGCCTAGCCGGCAACATGCCGGCTGAACTATAGTATATGATTATACAGTAGTCAGTATATTTGCAGTATAGTATATACTGCAGACAGAAAACTATAGTATATATTATACAGTAGTTATTTTCCAACATACCTTGTGTTTCCTTGCACAGTCTATTGTTGAGATCAATCCTATATTGAAAGAAAAGATTTCCTTCATTACACTGATAGTTAATCAGTTAACAACTTACCCCACAATATTAAAGAACTTAAGAAGGGTCAGTGTTAATATACACTTATCTCTCCCTAGGGGTTAGAACTCTTCTCGTGGAGTTTGCCTGAATATGGAAACTCTATAGCTTTAATTTTGGGGGAGGTAACAGCAATTGGCTGGACAGGAAACAAAAGTATGTGTCATTCCCATTTCCTTTCTAGCTTAACTATCCTAAGCTATAATCTTTAAAATATTAACATTAATATTTTGCATAAATTGTTTATCTTGTGAGATAAACAACTGCATACTCATTTAATTTTCCTTTCTTTACAGGAGGACCAAATGAAGTGTGATGTTATATTCTGCAACCACAGGAGTAAGGACTTCTGTGGCCACAAAACGTGCAGGTCTCATGTGCCCTGAACCAAAACTACCGAAACCCTGCGGTACTGGGACCCCCAAGACTGCAACTTATGCCGGACCTTGGTGAGTGAAGGTTTCGACGTCCCCAAGTCAGCGGAGTCGAGGGATGCAGCACGAGCAAAGCTGCGCATATGTGTACGAGGGTTTCAGAAGAACTCTACGGGACAGTACCTACCTAATGAAAGGATGCGCAACCTGCTGTTCCCAAAAGCAGGTATCGAAGCTGTCGTACCCCAAGCACGACCTGAACCCCGTGTCCAGATTGCCATCGAGACGTATGTCAGTGAGGCAATGCAAGGCATGGACATCCACCAGGAGGAAAGGATTTTTGAAGAGTCCACGGACACTGAAAAGGATCTCTCAAGGAAGATCATGAGGAGGAGTCTACACTGACTCCCGAGGAAGATGAAGTTGAGTCGGAGTCTCTTCCATCGGTGCTGGCAGCAGAGCAGAGCCATTAGCAAAAAGATGGGCTTCAATGGAGAGAATGCAATCTGCTCTCTATGACAAGGTTTTCTCCCCAAGAACGAGAATCCTTTGCAACCATGGCCCAGATCCTTTACCATTCCAGGGTTATCTCATTTAGTAGGACGGGAAAAGGAGAGAGACCTTTGTCCAGTAAGAGCCCTAAAAGATTTTATCTCTAGAGGACCAGAAACCTGAGAGGACAGGCAGATAACCTCTGGTGCTCGGTAAAATAGCCTTCACTACCCTTGTCAAAGAATGGACTGGTGTTCTTTATCAAGGATTTAATAAGGGAAGCTCACCAGAGTTGTGACGAGAAAAACTTCCCATTCCTCAAAGTCAAAGCACACGAAGTAAAAGCTTTGGCAACTTCGATGGCTTATAGACATAACAAGTCTATAAAAACGATTTTGGAAGCGATATTCTGGCGAAGCAAATCAATCTTCCTAGATTGTTACCTAAATAAGTACAGATCCAATATGAAAATTGTTGTTCCCTGGGTCCATACATTGCCTCCGGCGCCGTACTTGGAGA
>NC_090745.1:33821682-33939182 GCF_036898095.1 Palaemon carinicauda
TCGTTCTTTCAAGTAGAAGCCATTACAATGCTTTAATTGTTTAAATTTAGACACCCATCTAAAGTTTGTAAAAAGGAAAAAAATGTGTAGCATTTGCTCCAAATCTTATCATGGAGACTATACTCTTTAGGCCAGGTGTTTAAACTGCACCTAAAATCATAAATCAACTGATATGAGATGAGGAGATGCGGAGATGCGAAATGTATATGTTGGAGGAAGCTGCCTTCAACAAATCCAGTTTAAAAGACATAAGTGTGGGACCTGCAAAAAGTCTGCTGAATAAATCAATTAGCTATGCAGAGGCCTTAAAATCAAAAATAAATTTACCACAAGAGACATCAAACCCACCTTGCATTGCCAGTAGTTCTAAGAAAAGAAATAAGTATTTTAATAATAAAGTACTGTATGTTGAGATAAGCATTTTGCCTTCCGAGGCTTTGCCACTGTGTATCAAAACTGGGGCATTGCTCATTTCTGTACAACCTTCGTTCCTCATTACCAATAATAGTACTAATCTCTCTCAGGGGGGTGTTCTTGCCATATTTGATGGAAGTTCTACTTGAAACTAAGTTACCAGTTGCACCTGTTGTGGGTAAGGTGCAAAAACCTGGTAGCTCACCACCTATTAATTGGTAAAGAGAGAGACCTCCATCTCTATCCCCCCTTCCATAAGAAAAATCAGAGTTATGACATTAAATAAATATGATGATTTGTCTGTTGATGTATCTGATCAGCCAGAAGACAATTTAGATAAATCAGAAATTTAGACTGAGGTCTACCATCCCCCTGCACAATTAGATCAAAAGGACAAAAAGAAAATCACAAACACAAAGCCCAATCTCTCAAGGTCCTCTCTAATAAAACCACCAGTAATGAGTGTTAGATAAAAAATTGCTATTGGGAAAACTTCATCCAAGGGGTCTTCCAAAAAGAAACCATAGTTTTTTCCTCCATTTTGCAATGGAATAGTCAGGGTATAATGGCCAAATAGAAAGAACTCAAGCTCCTCATTCATGAACATCCCCCATGATTATATGTCTACAGGAGAGCAAGCTTGATGATAATACTACTTGTCCTCACGAATATATTAGTTATAGGACACCATGTGATCACCGGATAGGGAGTCATGTTGGAAGTCTCTTATACGTTTGTCAAGATGTTTCCCAAATATCTTTGTCTATTCGTACATCTCTGAAGGCAGTCGTTGTACATATTGATTTAGGGAGAAAATATACAATTTGCTTCATGTACTTTCCTCCAAAGGGTAACATTTCTTATGAAAATGTCATAGAGGTGATTCAACAACTCCCTCAACCTTTTGTTATACTTGGGGATTTGAATGGGAGACATCTTTAATGGGGTAAGCTTTTAGCAATCACCAGTGGCAATATGTCATCAATTTTGGAAAACGAGGATGTCAGACTCCTTAGTACAGGATAACCCACACACTTTCATGTTCAGACAGGAACTCTTATATGCATTGACCTTTCAATTGCAAGCTCTAACTACTTTCTTGATTTAAATTGGAGGACATCAGATGATTGGCATATTAGTGATCATGCACCAATCATTATAAACATCAACAATGGTCCCCCTTTACAAAGATTGCCACGTTGAAATCTTGACAAGGCAGACTGAGTTAAATTTCGTGAGCTAAGTGAAATCGAGGGAAGTGCAGAAGAGTTTGAAAGTGTTGATGATGCCGTAGACTTACTAAATTGAAGCCTCTATACAGCAGGAATCAATTTGATTCCCAAAAATTGCGGTTATTCAAACGCCGACCAGTCCCCTGGTTGTCTTCAGAACTAGCTTCCCTACACAGAGCCGCAAGAACGTCTTTAACTTGTTTTCGCAGACGCCGTACGGAGGAGAATTTGATTATATACAAGAAATGCAGAGCACAGTTCCGTCATGTCATAAAACAAGCTAGGTGCCAGTGTTGGGTATCTTTTTCTTCCTATTATTATTGTTATTATTACTTGCTAAGCCACAACCCTAGTTGGAAAAGCAGGGAAAATAGCCCAGTGAGGAAAGGAAACAAGGAAAAATAAAATATTTTAAGAGTAACATCATTAAAATAAATATTTCCTCTCGAAACTATAAAAACTTTAACAAAACAAGAGGAAGGAAAGTTAAAAAAGGCAACAGGCAAATTCACCCCCAACCCACCACCAGTGTTGGACGTGAATGATTAGTATGCGACTTCAGCAACTGAGGTTAGCAATGCCCTTGCTGATCATTTCTCAAATATATCATACAAGTGTGAAGTAGCTCCTAGTCACCAGTATAGGAGCATGGAAGAAAAGAAAGTTTTAAATCTTACAACAGGAAGTGAAGTCATACAATTCTCCTTTTACAGAGAGAGAATTTTTGATTCTGCACTTGCTACTTGTAATGGTACACTCCCGGACCTGATGGAACATGTACCTCACCTGTTAATATCAAGTTATTCATTTTAAGCATTATTAACAGAATATGACATGATTATGATTATTCAAGTGTTTGGGAACTAGCTATTATTGTAGCCTTTTTAAAACCTGGTAAAGATAATTTTTAGTAGCAAACTATCGAACAATTGCATTGACATCTTGCTTATGCAAGATCATGTAGAAAATGGTAAATGCAGATCTAATGTGGTACCTGGAAAAGAAGGGTATTTTATCACCTATCCACTGCGGATTTAAAAAAATGCATTCAACGCCTGATATCATGATACGACTGAAATCTTCTATTTGTTGAAGCCCTCTGCCTTCAGATAGCGCAATGTAAGGTTTTTTTTTTTTTCACCTTTAAAAGGCATGTGATACTGCATGGAGATATGGTATACCTGAAACCATTTATAAATTGGGGTTAAGAGGAGAGCTACCATTATTCATTCAAACATTTCACACATTTTTTCAAGTGAGAGTAGGGTAAACTATCAGAGAGGGAATGTCAAGAAGAGGAGATCCCCAGGGTAGTGTGCTAAGTGTAACCCAGTTTGCATTAGTCAATAATGGAATATCCTCCATCATTCCCCAATATATTCTCTCAAAACTTTGTGGATGATTTCTCCATATCATTTGTTGGAGCTAGAATGGGAAGGGTTGAGAGAAAACTACAACTCGCAATGGACAAAATTATTCTGTGGGCTAATATGAATGGATTTAAGTTTTCAATAAGCAATAGTACTGTTGTCCATTTCTGTTGTATTTAGGGAGTACATCCAGACCCGGATCTATACATCAAAGGTCAACGGATCATGTGTAAGTGAAGCTAGGTTTTTAGGATTGATATCTGATTTAGGTTGACTTGGATTCCTCACTTAAAAGCACTAAAAGTAAAATGTCTTGATGCTTTGCAGCTTTTAAAAGTTTTGTCCCAAATATAATGGGGGCAGATTGCAAAACTATTTTAATGCTATACAAGGCCTTAAATTTTTCAAAAATTAGTTATGGGTGTGAAATATACTCTTCAGCCACCCCAAACAAATTAAAGATAAAGATTCTATAAACCATACTGTTATCAGATTGGCAACAGGAGCATTTAGAACTCCACCTATCCAAGCCTCCTTGCTGACGCTGGAGAATTACAGTTAGACCTTTACCGAATGTCTTTTTGTTATTTGGTATTGGTTTAAGTTGCAAAGACTTCCTAATTCTTTAGCCTGTCAGACTGCAAGCCATGTAAAGCACACAACATACTTTGAGTTGCACCCAAAATCTCTTCAACCTTTTGGTTTTTTGGGGAAACAGTTGATACACAGACTTGATATGATTAGAAGTATGGTGCTTCCATTTAAGGTTTCATCAACACCACCATGGAAATTATCGGAGGTATCTTTTTGTGAATATTTTATTAGTTAAAAAGAATATGACTGACTCAGAAAGTCAGGTCCCTTTTTATGGAATATGTTGCAGAATATAGTGAATCGACTTATATATACTGATGTCTCCAAATTTGATAATGACGTTGGATTTGGAGTATATAGTAATGCTTTTAATTGTAGAGGTGCACTTCTTCTAACAGCTTCCATATTTACTGCTGAAATGTATGGCATACTGACCGGCATTAGGAAAATAGTGTTAGAGGTGGAGGGCAGGTTTACCGTTTTTAGTGATGCAAGGAGTGTCCTTCAAGCTTTAGAACTTTTTAATTCCAGCAACCTTTTAAAGATTTTAGAATAGCTTTTCACTATTAGACTGAGAGGTATAACATTTCGATTTTGTTGGATTTCAGCCCATGTAGGCGTGTCTGGAAACGAGAAGGCGGATTTGCTGGCAAGGAGTGCTGCAACTGAGTTGCAACCATGAAGGTATCCCATTCTTTGTGATGATTGTTTACCAATCATTAAGAATTTGATTTCTAATAAATGTCATCACCATTGGGATAGTTTAGTTTGAAATATTAAATAGCGAATTTCTATCCCCTTGGAAGTACAGTGAACCCTCGCTACTTCGCGATTCGACAATCGCGGATTCACCACTTCGCGGGGTTTTCCCATAACCCATATATATATACATATCGCGGATTTTCCGGAAAATTCGAAAATACCGCGAAATCTGAAGACCCCCAAATACGATATTTTGTTACCTGTAATTCCATTAATACTGTAATTAGTAATATCTGCTCTTACTGATTGTTCATTGCATTACATATGATATATAATTCAGCACAGATAGAAATAAAACACGAAAAGAGAATGTGATCATACGATAATTCAGTACTCTATACAGTACGTAGTAAAATTAAATCGAACATGAAACGCAAATCAGATGCAGTCATACCATATTAGAATGGTGTGTACTGTAATGGATGTGCTTCTTTTCCATGAATCTTTTGTATGTATACGTACGTAGTACAGTACTGCATCCAATAATATTCTTTGTTGCAAAAATCACATTTCGAATAAGCGTACGAGAGAGAGAGAGAGAGAGAGAGAGAGAGAGAGAGAGAGAGAGAGAGAGAGAGAGAGAGAGAGAGGCGTAAAATAGCGTACGTTATTATTATTATTATTGTTGTTGTTAATAAAATTATTATTGTTATTATTATTATCATTATTATTATTATTATTACTGTACAGTATTATTATCATTATTTATTATTATTACGGTATTGTACTTAATCTACGTACGTTCAGTATGCGCGGGGCATCTTCTATGAGTAGGTAACCAACGCATCATAGTACTGTAAGACGGGTTGTGATTGGTTCAAGCGCTGATAGATGACGAATCAGAACTCAAGTTTTGTTATCTAGCCTGTGATTGGTGTTTTGCCCGCATCTCCTACCCGCAGCATCAAAGTTCTCGCGGGGCTGGATCGTTCACTCTCTGTTACCGCGTATCGCTGAGTAGACGTTCTTAAGTTTGTGAAGTTTAATCTGTGCTGTGTGCGACCTTTTTAAGTTGAACTTTTTGTTACAGTACTGTACGTAAATCCTACTGTAATGGCTCCCAAGCGTTCTGCTTCTCTTAAGGCTGGTAGTGAGCCTAAACGCCACCGAAGGATGATGACGATAGCTGAGAAGGTTACGCTTCTCGACATGTTAAAAGATGGTAGAAGTTACGCGGCCGCCGGCCGCCATTTTGGCATCAACGAATCCACCGTTCGCTATATCAAAAAGGACGAGGCGAACATTAGAAAGACGGCTGCAATCACCTTTAGCAGATCAGCGAAGCGAGTCGTTACAACGCGTAATAAAACGATCGTACGCATGGAAGGTGCTTTAGCTGTGTGGATTGCCGACTGCCGGAAGAAGAACATAGCGTTGGATACGAACACCATCCAAACAAAGGCTTTGAGTTTATATGAGAATTTTGCTGCAAAGGAACCTAAAGACGACGACGGCAACCATGCTGAAGATGATGATGATGCAGATGATCCTCAACCAGGGACATCCACTGATTCCCAGCCTCAGAAACGTTTTTCCGCAAGCAAAGGATGGTTCGCGAAGTTTCAGAAACGCTTCGCCCTGAAAAGCGTTTCCCTGCATGGGGAGTCTGCCTCCGCTGACACTGCCGCTGCTGAAACTTACGTGAACCAGACGTTCAAGAATATTATCGCCGAAGGTGGATACAAGCCGGAACAAGTCTTTAATATGGATGAGACTGGCTTGTTTTGGAAGAGAATGCCGTCGCGAACTTTCCTGTTCAAAGAGGAAGCCAAAGCCTCTGGCTTTAAAGCATTCAAGGATCGCGTTACCCTCGTGATGTGTGGCAATGCTGCTGGATTTTTGTTAAAGCCGGGGCTTATTTATAAGTCGAAAAATCCTCGCGCTTTGAAAAATAAAAATAAGAATCTCCTTCCCGTGTACTGGATGCATAATCAAAAAGCATGGATTACGAAGATGCTGACCTCCAACTGGTTCCACCAGTGTTTTATCCCGCAAGTCAGTAAATATCTCTTAGAGAAGGGCTTGCCATTCAAGATCCTTCTCCTTATGGATAACGCTGGTGGACACGCAACCTGACCTGTCGCATGAGGGCATTCAGGTTGAGTTCCTGCCACCCAACACCACGTCATTAATTCAACCGATGGACCAGGGGTTATCAGGGCGTTCAAGGCCCTCTTCACGAAGAATACCTTGGCGGACCTCGTTGCGTGTGTGGATGCTGCCCAAGATGACGAGGATGAAGATTTTAACTTGAAGGCGTACTGGCGGCAGTACACCATAGCCACGTGCCTGCAGAATATTCAGAAGGCACTTCAAGAGATGAAACCTGCAACCGTGAATGCGAGCTGGAAGAAGTTGTGGCCCGATATTGTTTACGACGACAAGGGATTTACTCCGTCGGAAATCCAACACTCTGCAATACGGAAATCTGTGCAGTTGGCTGCCATAATTGGAGGTGACGGGTTTGGCGACATGACGACTGAAGACGTCGACGAGTTGTTGGACTGCCATTCCCAGCCCCTAACTGACGCAGACCTCGAAGACCTGACGAAATCGGCAAGTGAGGAAGAGAGTGATACCCAGGAAGAGACCCAAGAAAATGTCGAAGAAACGGGCTTAACATTAGAACGGCTTGCCAAGGCCTGCAACCACGCGAAGGAGTTGAAAGAAATGTTGCAAGAGTGGGACGAGGATATGGTTCGCTCGATGCAATTCTGCAACAAGGTTGATGACATAATGACTCTCTACAAAATGCTCTTGGATCGAAAAAAGAAGCAGCGGCAACAACTTCCGATCACAATGTTCTTCCAGCCTCGCAAAAAAGAGCCAGTTCCTCCTGCTAGTACGCCTTCGGAAGAAATTGAAGTTTCCCAGGAAGAAGTTGAAGAGGTGTCCCAGGAAAAGACACCTCCGTCTGAAGAGACGTAAAATACTATCATTGGCTGCACAGTAGAACACATCATCAGCTTCATCATCATCTTTTCTACTGTGCAGCAAATTCATCGCCATCACCATTCAAGTTTTTCTTCAACTTCTTTCGTGGTGAGTACAGTAACAATCTTTATTTTTTACTTTAATATTCTTACTGCCTGTTTTATAGTTTAGTACAGTGGAACCTCTACACACGAATGTATCTACATCCGAATTTTCCAACATCCGAAGTAAAATTCGAGCAAATTTTTGACTCTACACCCGAATTTTATTTCGACACACGAAGTAAACATTACACCATTGAGCGTCGAGTGCTCAGTTCTCTATTCTTGTGTGTATCGTGTGGTTGTCCTCTGTTTGGTCTGTTATTAACAGTGCTTATTTTCTTCCTTTTCTCACATTTCCTTTTTGATTTTACCTATAATCATGGTGCCTAAGAAGCTAAGTTTCAGTACAGGAAGAAGGCAATTCTTTCATTAGAATTGAAGCATGAAATTATAGAAAAACATGAGAGCAGTGTGCATGTGAGTGATACTGTATGGCTAAACAATATGGCCGGAATAGGCCTATTATCTCGAGGATCATCAAGCTGAAGGCAGCCATTAATGCAAATAACCATCGAAGGGGATCACCATTATTACAAGACATCTTAGCAATACCCTGGAAGAGATAGAACGCCTTTTGTTGATAGGGATAAAGGACAAAGAGATTGTTGGCAACGATCATTTGTGAGAAGGGCCAGCGTGATGAACAGAAAGAAAGAAAAAAGTGAAGCAAAGAAAACCATGATAGCATTAACAAGCTCTTTTAAATAAGACTTCTCTCTTTTTCTGTTTTTCTCTAAACATAGCATTAACATGTTTTTTAAATAAAATCTCTCTCTCTCTCTCTCTCTCTCTCTCTCTCTCTCTCTCTCTCTCTCTCTCTGTTATAGTTTTAGATACGTCTATTATTTTTTTTTCCGAGAGAGAGAGAGAGAGAGAGAGAGAGAGAGAGAGAGAGAGAGAGAGAGAGAGAGAGAGAGAGATTAAAAAAAATGTATTTAGAGTACATATGATTTTTAACAGCGTCAACGAGTTGAGAAACAATTAAATATAACTAAGAAAGTAATAACAGCTAATCTGAATTCCTTTATTAACTAAAACAGGAATTGCTACGCAGTAAGAGAGACGGTCGGGGAGGAGGTAGAGATGGTGACTGCGATAACATACCGTAACTCGTCACTGAAAGTGATGAAATAAAAAATCAAAAGAAAAAAATGTAAAAAATATGAAATATAAAAATAAAAAAAAATAAATAAGCTAAGTTAGATTAAAATTTCCGTAGTGTAAGTTACGGTATGTTATCGCAGTCATCATCTCTACCTCCTCGCCGATCGTGTCTCCTTGTGCGTGTGTGTGTGTTTGCGCATACGCACACGAGTGTGTTTGTATCAATAATTGTTTTAGTTAATAAAGGAATTCAGATTCGCTGATATTGTTTTTTTAGTTACATTTAACTGTCTTTCAACTCGTTAACGCTGTTAAAAATCATATGTACACAACATATTTTTGTTTAATCTCTCATTTTTGTTTAATCTCTCATTTTTGTTTAATCTCTCTCTCTCTCTCTCTCTCTCTCTCTCTCTCTCTCTCTCTCTCTCTCTCTCTCTCTCTCTCTCTCTCTCTCTCTCTCTCTCTCTCTCAGAAAAAATTAATAGACGTCTCTAACACTAACAGTGAAGAAGAACAGAGAGAGAGAGAGAGAGAGAGAGAGAGAGAGAGAGAGAGAGAGAGAGAGAGAGAGAGAGAGAGAGAGAGAGAATTTATTTAAAGAACATGTTAACACCATGTCTACCTTCTCGCCGATCGTCCGTCTCCGGCGTAGCAAATCCTACACCTGCGTTGGCCTGTCTCTAAGGTAAAGTGGCAATAAGACAAATTTTTTGTTTATTATTTCCTTATAATTATCTTTTTTACATGCTTCTTACATATTATGCAGTAATGTTATTGTTATGTGTAATTCTGTGTAGCCATTTACTAAGGATTTATTATGGGTTTTAAGGCTGAGGAACGAATTAAATGAATTACCATGTATTCTTATGGGAAAATTCGTTTCTACATCCGAACATTTTCTACATCCGAAGTTGGTTCTGGAACGGATTAAATTCGTATGTAGAGGTACCACTGTAATGTACGTACTGTATGCATTAAGTTAAAGGGAAGGTTTTAAAAGTCTACATGTTGTAACCTATCATATTTTTTTTGTTTAAAATTTACATTTACGTACGTAAAACAATCTCTCTCTCTCTCTCTCTCTCTCTCTCTCTCTCTCTCTCTCTCTCTCTCTCTCTCTCTCTCTCTCTCTCTCTCTCTCTCGTAAATTGTTTTCCTGCTTTGCTACGTACAATACTGTATAATTTATATTTGTAAGGTAACATATTTTGTAAATGCTTTTACTGTAAATACTGTATGTACTGTATCATTATTTATCACTATCATCATGCGCGTTAAATGCCTTGTTTGTTCTGAGCGTGGTTGTTTACTGAGCGTACACGCCGTCGTTTCAGGCGGCGTCATAAAGAAAAACATTTCATTTGGAAGTCCTAAGAAAAATACGTAAACTAAAACATTGGTAATAAACAAATCAACATACAGTACTGTTTAATCAATATAATCGATGCAAAAACTAACCTATACATATATGTGTACTGTACACTAAATGAGTTTGTTTCTTCATTATGATCAGAGATGAACGTAAACAAAACATTGGTTGCCATTTTTTATCGTGCTTTTTAGGTGTTTAGGAAACGCATGATATAAAATCGCCTTTAATACAGTATTTGTGCCTGTTTTAGTTTAGGGTGCTGTAGTACATGCATTAAGTGTTCTGTACATTAAAGGGTGGTTTGTTAACAGTACTACGTACAAGGGAAGGTTTTAAAAGTCCGAATATACATGTTAAATAAATAGGTAAATATGATGTCACTACTTCGCGGATTTTCACCTATCGCGCCCGCGTCTGGAACCTATCTACCGCGATAAACGAGGGTTCACTGTATAACATGATGCCCCGAAAGCAGGAGACTACTCTTTGTTGTCTCTGCATTGGTCACACTTGGTTGACACTAATATCTGCTTGGCCAATAACACCTATATTGCGACGACTGTTTGGTATCCTTGACATTAAGACATTTGTTAACAGAATGGCCTACTTATAGTAGCAAAAGAAATGGGTATCTGAGGCTCGAGGTGGTATCTGTTTGAGGCTTAAGGTGAAGATGGAAGGTTAATCCTTGCCAAGATTCTTGGACATGATGTGTCGTACAATCTAGCGGTATTTTTAGCTTTACTTCAGTAGCAGGTCTTCTGAAAGTTATTCAACTTTAAAAATTATATCTTTGCTTTTATGGTTTCAATTGAACATTCTTTTATTCTTTATTTATAATAAATGATATTGGCATCAATGACCTTAGATGTCAGGATGCCAGAAAACCTCAAATCAATCACAAATCTGTTCATCAAGTCCCCCCCTCCGTTCACTCACTTTTAGATGATGTTCCCGTCACATCCTCAGGAATGGGTGAAACTCCTCATTATCTAGAATAAATTGAGGGCAATGCTTGAGAAAGACTTGCAGAAGTCATCCAAGATGGCTCTCCTGGCTTCTACAGCCATCTCTTTCAGGTAAGATAAAGTGACGTGTGGATAAAGACGGGTAAACGATTTCTCTCCCTTGAACAAGTCTGTTCTACAAACTCCATTCAGGATGGAAATGGCGAGCTTGGTCTGTGCCACCATCACTTCAATGGTGGAAAAAATCCAACATATCATCTGAGCTAAGCGCTTTTTGTGAGGCTCCGCTCAGATGTTTGGATATCGCGGTAGATCCTCTGTAGCTTTCTACCAGTAAAGTAGGCCAACCTATGCAATTGGTGTCATATATGAGCCAGTACTCTGGTTCGAGCCCTCTGCAACTAATAGGTGATTTCTACGTCTGGTATTGCTAAGAGAACCTCCCCTCAGTATGGAGTCAACGACTACTGTTCAACCTTAAGCAAGTATATAGACTGAAAGGCCTGGACCTTTCCTTCTCTTGAGAACTGTACATGCTTATGGGAGTTTCAAGCAGTTCTCTCCACTTGGGCCGTTACCAGAGTTCTCATCTCTTTTGAATGCTCACAGTATGAACCTTTAAGAAGGACATCTCTTAAGATTGTGTTTTTGTTGGCGCTTTGCTCAGAAAAAAATGTTAGGTGAACGTCATGTCACCTTGTTTGTCATTAGTCATTACAAGGCATGGAAAGAGATTTCAATATCCTTCATGCATTTAGATGACACTAAACCCAGCAACCCACTACCCTAAGTTTGAATCTTTCTCTGTGTCTCCCTTGAAGACAACTAGTAATCGCAATGTCTTGCTGCTCTGTTCTGCGAGGACGCTTAAGATGCTATCTCGAGTACCAAGTCTCCAATATAAGTTGGCAAAACCACTTATATGGAATTTTATCAGTCTTTCTATCCACCTAGCTTGTTTAGTAGTTGAATCTTCTTTGTAAAATTAATCACCTTAGGGCTGATAATCTTTTTGCACCTTCTGGCTCCGTCAAACCATGAGACAGAGGTAGTTGGTTGGCTAGGGCACCAGCCACCCATTGAAATACTACAACTAGAGAGATATGAGGTCTTTTGACTAGCCATACAGTACTACATTGGATCCTGCTCTCCTCTCTGCTTACAGTTCATTTTCCTTTTGCCTACACTCACACACCGAATAGTCTGGCCTATTCTTTACATATTCTCTTCTGTCTTCATACATCTGACAAAACTGATTACGGAACAATTTTTCTTCACCTAAGGGGTTTCTTCAATGTAATTGTTCAGTGGCCACTTTCCTCTTGTTAAGGGTAGAAGAGACTCTTTAGCTATAGTAAACAGCTCTTCTAGGACACGGACACTCCAAAATCAAACCATTGTTCTCTAGTCTTCTGCAGTGCCATAGCCTCTGTACCCTGGTCGTCCACTGTCTTGGGTTAGAGTTCTCTTGCTTGAGGGTACATTTAGGCACACTATTCTATCTTATTTCTCTTTCTCTTGTTTTGTTGAAGTTTTCTTAGTTTATATAGGAGATATTTATTTTAATGTTACTTTTCTTAAAATTCTTTATTTTTCCATGTTTCCTTTCCTCACTGGGTTATTTTCCCTGTTGGAGCCCCTGGGCTTATAGCACCTTACTTTCCCAACTTGGGTTGTAGCTTAGGAAGTAATGATAGTAATAATAACTGCTGGTGGTGCTTTGAGAGTGCGAGCCCACTAAGTGACAACAAACGTCTCCACCCTTGCCTTCATTAAGTATTGTTTCACGGACCCAATAATGAAGGCACAAGTCTGGAAATGCTGGACATTCTTCACTACCCACTACCTGTGGAAGTATACCCACTAGTCCCGAAACACATACTCCTTTTAGCCTGTGGTAGATGCTCAACAGGTTTTGTAGCGAGTTTATCTCCCTCTGATGGACAAAAAACATCTTGTCTAAGATAGCAATTAAGGCATAAATCCTAGAATCTTTCTTCCCCTCCCTTGGAGTCCTAACAGCTGCATCTTATGGAGCAGGAAGGGATGATCAAGACAGGTAAGGTACTTTAATACAAACATCCTTACTTTACATTGGTTTTATTGAAATATCCTCCATTCTTCTTTACAAGTGAAAGGATGGGAAAATGTATGCATTTCCATCAATTTTATAAATGCAATATGATAGAAACAAAATCCTTCTGGATGGATGTTCTCCCATAACCGTCCATTTTACATAGGGGAAGCCTAGTTAAAAGGTCTAAGTGGAGTCTTGACTTCACTCCTCTTCAGGACCAAAGTACAGTGTCCTCCCCCAGGTCAGAAAACCAGCTAGTTTAATCATATAGGGACTTGTGATTACTCAGGATAATTAAAGATCAAAAGCTTTTATTACGTTTAGGAACAAATCGCAAGTTTTTTTAATAAATTTGTATTTTTCCTAACCATAGTTTTGAGTTGTGCGATCATATTTATTAGTGACGATACTGTGTATTTTTATTATAGCTCACAAGTGAAAAGAATTATTTCTATTTTCTCATTAAATCTATTTAAATTATAAGAATAAATCAGTACATACTGTATATCAAGAATATATCTAATATAAAATGAAAAAAATCTTCACTAGTAAGAACTTTGCTACCTTCAGTATTATGCCATGAAATCAAACTAAGCATTTTGAAATATGAATGATAAAATCAGGGCTACCATTCACATGTGGAGCTGGGGGGAGAGTGACTGCTCCCCGCACTCTAGTTTTGGGGTGTTGGAATGTGCGTGGATGTAGTACGAGAGAGAGTAAAAGATGTGAGATTGGAAGTATGTTTAGGAATAGAAGGATGGATATATTGGCTTTGTGTGAGATAAAGATAAAAGGGAAAGGTGAAGTGATGTTTGGTGAAATGTCTGGTAGAGAGTCTGGGATTGAAAGGGGAAGAGCAAGAGAAGGTGTGGCTTTATTGCTGAGTGAATGGATGACAGGTAAAGTAGTGGAATGGAAAGAGATATCATCTAGGTTAATGTGGGTAAGGGTTAGGTTGGGTAGGGAATGTTGGGCTTTTATCAATGCGTATGGGCCAGGTTGTGAGAAAAGTGAAAAAGAGCGGAATGAGTTCTGGAATGAAGTAACTAGGTGTGTAGAAGGACTGGGTAGAAGGAATTATGTAATTGTCATGGGTGACTTAAATGCTAGAGTGGGCGCTGGAGAGGTAGAAGGTGTCATTGGGAAGTATGGCGTACCAGGTGAAAATGAGAGTGGTGAGAGACTGGTAGATATGTGTTGAGCAAGAGATGGTGATAAGTTCTAGCTTTTTCAAAAAGAAAGATAAAAACAAGTATACATGGGTAAGAGTGGCAAATTGAAGAGTGGTAGAAAGGGCGTTGATGAATTATGTGTTGATAACTAAAAGAATGTTTGGAAGATTGAAAGACGTGCACGTGTTTAGGGGTATAGCTAACGGTATGTCTGATCATTTTTTGGTGGAAGAAAATTATTTGTAGCAAAAGAGTGGGGGAATAGAGTAGGTGGATGTAAAAGGGAGCTAGTGAGGGTTGAGGAGCTAATAAAACCGGGTGTAAAAAGTAAATATCAGGAAAGGTTGAAAATGACATATGACGAAGTGAAAGTAAGAGAAACTGGCAATTTAGAGGAGGAGTGGAAGTTAGTAAAAGAAATATTGTAGGGATTGCAAGTGATATGTGTGGCAAGAAGTTTGTTGGAGGCAGCACGAGGAAAGGCAGTGAATGGTGTAATGAAGGAGTAAAGGTAAAAGTGGAAGAGAAAAAGAGGGCTTTAGAAGAATGGCTGCAGAGTAATAGTGTAGAGAAGTATGAAAGATATAGAGAGAAAAATGTGGAGGTAAAGCGCAAGGTAAGTGAGGCAAAGAGGGTAGCTGACCTGAGGTGGGGTCAGGGATTGGGTCATTCATTTGAAGAGAATAAGAAGTTTTTGGAAGAAGTGAAGAGAGTAAGGATGGCTGGTTCAAGAATTGAAGAGACAGTGAAAGATGGAAATGGAAGGTTGTTAATAGGAGAGGAGGCAAGGAAAAGGTGGGCGGAGTATTTTGAAAGTTTACTGAATGTTGATGATAATAGGGAGGCAGATATAATTGCTGTTGCAGGTGTTGAGGTGCTGGTGATGTGAGATGAGAATGAGAAAGAGATTACAAGAGAGGAAATGAGGAGAGCACTACTGTAGATGAAATGAGAGTAGGAAAAGCATCTGGTATGGATGATGTGAGAGCTGAGATTTTGAAGGAAGGGGGTGTGACTGTACTTGAATGGTTGGTGAGATTGTTTAATATGTGTTTTGTGTTGTTAATGGTACCAGTAGATTGGGTATGTGTGTGTATTGTACCACTATACAAGGGTAAGGGAGATGTGCATGAGTGTTGTAATACAAGGGGTATTAGTTTGTTGAGTGTAGTTGGAAAAGTGTATGGTAGAGTACTGATTAATAGAATTAAGGATAAAACAGAGAAGGCAATCTTAGAAATACAGGGTGGTTTTAGAAGAGATAGGGGTTGTATGAATCAGATTTTTACAGTTAGGCAGATATGCAAGAAATATTTAGCAAAAGGTAAGGTTATGTATGTTGTGTTTATGGATCTGGAGAAAGCGTATGATAGAGTTAATAAGGAAGCAATATGGAATGTGATGAGGTTATATGGAGTTGGTGAAAGGTTGTTGCAAGCAGTGAAGAGTTTCTACAAAGGTAGTAAAGCATGTGTTAGGATAGGAAATGAAGTGAGTGACTGGTTTCTGGTGAAAGTGAGACTGAGACAGGGATGTGTGATGTCACCGTGGTTGTTTAATTTGTATGTTGTTGGAGTGGTGAGAGAGGTGAATGCTCGAGTGCTTGGACGAGGATTGAAACTGGTAGACGAGAATGACCATGAAGGGGAGGTAAATCAGTGGTTGCAGACGCGGAAGAGAAGCTTGGCCGATTAGCGACAGAATTTGGAAGGGTGTGTGAGAGAAGGAAGTTGAGAGTTAATGTGGGTAAGAGCAAGGTTATGAGATGTACGAGAAAGGAAGGTGGTGCGAGGTTGAATGTCATGTTGAATGGAGAGTTACTTGAGGAGGTGGATCAGTTTAAGTACTTGGGGTTTGTTGTTGCAGCAAATGGTGGAGTGGAGCAGGTGTGTGTCAGAGAGTGAATGAATGATGCAAAGTGTTGGGGCAGTTAAGGGAGTAGTAAAAAATAGAGGGTTGGGCATGAATGTAAAGAGAGTTCTGTATGAGAAAGTGATAGTACCAACTGTGATGTATGGATTGGAGTTGTGGGGAATGAAAGTGACAGAGAGACAGAAATTCAATGTGTTTTGAGATGAAGTGTCTAAGGCGTATGGCTGGTGTATCTTGAGTAGACAGGGTTAGGAACGAAGTAGTGAGGGTGAGAACGGGTGTAAGAAATGAGCTAGCAGCTTGAGTGGATATGAATGTGTTGAGGTGGTTTGGCCATGTCGAGAGAATGAAAAATGGTTGTCTGCTAAAGAAGGTGATGAATGCAATAGTTGATGGGAGAAGTACAAGAAGAAGGCCAAGATTTGGGTGGATGGATGGAGTGAAGGAAGCTCTGGGTGATAGGAGGGTAGATGTGAGAGAGGCAAGAGAGCGTGCTAGAAATAGGAATGAATGGCGAGCGATTGTGACGCAGTTCCAGTAGGCCCTGCTGCTTCCTCCGGTGCCTTGGATGACCGCGGAGGTAGCAGCAGTAGGGGAGTCAGCATTATGAAGCTTCATCGGTGGTGGATAATGTAGGAGGGTGGGCTGTGCCACCCTAGCAGTACCAGCCGAACTCGGTTGAGTCCCTTGCCAGGCTGGGAGGAACATAGAGAGGAGATGTTCCCATTTTTGTTTTATTTGTTTGATGCCGGTTACCCCCCTAAATTGGGGGAAGTGCAATGGTATATGTATGTATGTGTGTACCATTCACAGGCAAGCTTCCTAAGCAATAACAGCAGGAGAAAATTTAAATCCCGTACTTTGGAGGTCTGACATGCTTGAAAAGCTGTGGAAACTGCTGCAACTTGTCAGATAACATACGATGACATTCAGTATTTAGAGTACTTTTCGCTTAGCTGACGTTAAGATGATTGAGCATCAGGATTTATTTGATGTCCTTTATTTATGGGCAACATAAATCCTAAAGCTGAAAGACAAAAAACTTCAGTAACTATACACTCATAATAGAGATGCATAGAAATCATGTCTTCCGCATTGAAAATAGCTGTAAATTATATATGTCAGACAACAATATTCATGTGGATCAAACGTTTTAACGAAGACGATGACCTCAAGTATTGGCCTAGAAAAGGGCAGTCCCAATGCACTACTTGAGAGCAGGATAATCACATCATTGATAAGTAGATAATCCTGTTTTTATTAATTTTATCCTTCATCATTTAGTTAAATAACAATATATTTGCATCAATAATTATCCTATGCAAGTCAAGTAAGCTCTTTATCTAAAATAAAATTTTCAGGCCAATAGATCTAGTTTTGAGATTTAATTCTTAATGAGTGCTTGAGAAATTAAACCACAAAAATAATGTTAATGATTTAGTTTTCCCCTTTTATTATTTTTTTTTCAGTAGAAAATATCAACCTGAAATTACAAGTAAGCCATATGATAATTTGAAAGATAACATGCCGCTCTGAATCACCTACTTTACGGGAACTTGATGCCCGAGCGGCTGTAGTTGTCAGATGTTGCTTTCGAGTTTGGCAGTTTGTCCAAAAATGAAAATGCACTGTATCGTCACTTATGAACGTTATTATACTACACACCTCACTACTCCTAGGCCAAAGGTCAAAGGGATTGTGAGTGTTACCTGTTGGGTAGGGGGCGGAGTGGGAGGTTTCCCCCACCCTGGCCTCATTAAACGCTTAATGGCTATTTATAGCCTCACTGAAGTCGTACTCCTATTAAAGGTCTCAGGTTTGCATTGTTAGGAAAAATATAAATTGATTGGAGAATTTGATTTATTATTATATGTATTTTTAAATATTAAGCCGGTGAATATATAATAGCTGACGTCTCCGACGGCTCGACAGATTCCAAAAACTCGCGAGTGATCGCCGTGAAGGTTGCGGGTGTGCCCACCAGCGCCGACTATCGGCCAGATACCGCATATACTTGTCAATTTCTCCAGTTCTTCTCTGTCGGTCTTGTCGACAAGTTGGTTCCGCTCGCTTTATGACCTCGAGTTTTCGACCGAATTGGTGAAGTACTTGGTTTTGGTTTTATTGCTTTCGCCGTGTTGGATTATTCAATACTATCTTCAAAAGAAATGCTTTTGAAAGGAGAGGAAAAGTGTTTTGCCCTTGCTTTTTTTTTTAATCTCTGGTTTTTCCATGGGGAAAAGATGGCCGACCCTTCCCTCAGTGTACGGAAGTGTGTTAAAGGCTTTTAGTAATTATTTTATCACTTTATAAATTATTGTTGATATTTATAGATTTACCTCTATATATTTTATATTTTATATCTCACCCGCCTTTATTAGGCCTCTTCGATTAGCTTTCCATTTATACTAAACATCAAGATAAATTTTATGTTTTTGTTTATATGCGGCCGTTACCTATTCTTTGTAGGCGGTCCTAACTTGGAAAACGAATTTAAACAACGTTGAGCCCATTCAACTTTTATTTTTGTTTAGTTTAAAACAGTTGCTCTGTAAGAGTGGTGAGATGAATATTTTTTTAGAAAATATTTCAAGAAATATATTCTTTGAATAGTCTTCGTGCTGTTTTTTCAAAGATGAACTAACGTTTGGTTTATTTATGTTACGCAGTTTGCGCTCTATCGTTACGATAGAGAAAGAGAGAATCACGGTTTCACTTTGCAGAAAGAGTAAATCGATTTTGACGTTTTGTTCATTCTTCTTTCAAACTGAAGTGTTTTAGATACTAATTTAAAGGAACTTGTTAATTTTCAGTTTCTTAGTCCTTTCAGTTTTTTCCTTTAGTCAAATAACCTGTTATTGACGAAGGGTGAGTGGGCCATTCTCTTGTGAGTGACGAGAGAGAGAGAGAGAGAGAAAGAGAGAACGATCCGATCTTTATTCTCGTCCCAAGTCTCTGTACAAGGAGTTTGGGAGCGAGTAACGTTGTTCTTGATTCAGTTTTTTTACTCTCGTCCCAAGTCTCTGTACGGGGAGAGAGGATAAAACGTTTTAGTTTTTATTCTCGTCCCAAGGCACTGTACGGTGAGAGATTGAAAACGTAGATCTTAGTGATCTAGTGTTTAGTCTCCTCCCCAGTCACTGATCTTTTTAACTTTATATATTTCCGTTATATTCGATATATATGTATATGTTTATTGATTTTTGCATGTGTGTGTCATTTTGTACTAATGTGCTTACATTATACGACTCATTTCGCAATTCTAACCTTTTGATGTAAGGGAGAATTGCGTGCTTCAGGTAGAAATCAGTTTTATTCATGTCTAATGTGAAATTATTAAAAAATACGATATCAGTGAAGTGCAAAAAACATGTTCTGTGTTGCGGAGGGTTCGTTTGTTCGTGCTTGTCACTTGCCTAGTCCGAGACCTCTTTCAGGCTCCCCTGCACCAGGGAGAAGGAATGTCGTAGGACCTAAGGGAGTGAGGAGTGTAAACCAACGAACAGACGTTCCCTCAAAGGTATCAGACGTTGCTCGGCAAGCACGTCCTTGCCATAAGACAGGAGAGACTAAGTTTCTCCTCGTCTTCCGATGATTCGTCTCTTTAAAAGCCTGGGCATAAAGTTTCGAGACGGTTGAAACGTTTATTAGTTCCTTCAGAACAAGTTCAACGTCCTAGCTGTAGTCATAATAAGAGTCCCGCTCATAGCGATGACGTTCATGTACAGACGTTTCTGCCACAGACTCGACGTGACGTTGAGCGGTAGACACCGTAGACACAACGTGACGTCGAGTGTCAGTCACCGTAGTCTCGATATAGCATCGATCAGCAGTCACTGCTGTTTACTACGTGACGTTTGAACGTCAGCCACCGCAGTCACAGGTTGTAGAAGCTTTTGATCCTGTTCCTGTGCGAAAGGATCCTTTGCTTTTTGTACGTCACGGTTCTGGGATACGTGATTCGGGTCTTCAACCTTCTAGACGAGCTTTGTTACGCCACGCTGACGTTATCCTTAGTGACAGCTTTGCTGTTAAACGAGATGCGGAGCATAAATCTCGATGTAACTTTGATCGCTTTGAACGTCAGCCACCGCAGTCACAGCGTGACGTTGAACGTCAGCCACCGCAGACACGACGTGACGTTGAGCGGTAGACACCGTAGACAAGACGTGACGTCGAGGGTCAGTCATCGTAGTCACGATATAGCATCGAACAGCAGTCACCGCTGTTACTACGGGACGTTTGAACGTCAGTTACTTCTGTCACGACGTGTAGTATAACATTCTCTGCAGTCACAACGTGACAATCGACCCTCCAACTTTAACTTCTGTTCATATACAAGTTGATGTAGCCTGTCAGGCTTTTCCTTCACGTCATTCTGAATATAAATCTCCTTTTCGCAAGACTTTAGATTTATCAGATGATGTGCCTTCTGAAGAAGTTGATGACCCCCTTTCAACTAATGTACCTTTGGGGAGTCATTCAGAAGAGGAGTAACCTAGGGTGGTCCAACAATCCCTTGTTTTTTTATTATGAATTTCTTTAGTGAAATTTTGTCCTACTCGTTTTGTAACGGCTGCTCCGCCGTCTGAGTTTACTCTTGGCATGACTTTCTTCGACTCCTACATTTACGAAGTCAGTTCTCTCTTGTTCTTCCGAGAGGGCCATGCTCTTACTGGGAGACTGGTTGGAATCCAGGAGAAGTTTAGGAAAGTCTGCTTTTGCTTTTCCTCCTCCTTAATTAGCTTCTCGCTTGGGCGTCTGGTGAGAAGCTCGAGGAGAAGTTCTCGGCTTGGGAGTACCTGCCTCTGCCCAGGGAGACTTCTTAAGCCTAGTGGACTCTCCTCGTCGTCTAGCCATGAGACGCTCCAAGATTTTATGGTCTGCTTCAGAGCTAGACCATCTCCTGTTAGGAGTTTTTTCGAGCGTTTGAAGTTTTTTATTTGTTAGATTGGTCACTGGGAGCCTTAAGTAAGGTCTCTCCAGTTGTCAATGTATTGCTATACAATTATGTCATGCATGAACAAGGCTATCAGGGATGGCTCCAATGATCTGGCAGCCACGTTCACTGCAGGAACAAGGCTATCAGGGATGGCTCCAATGATCTGGCAGCCACGTTCACTGCAGGAGTATTCAAGATGTAAGTGCGCTCAATGCGTTCATTGTCAAGACAAACTTCACGATGAAGACTACCAAATCTGTCTTGGCAGCAGTAAGGGAAGGCGACTGGATGGTCTCTCTCGACCTTCAGGATGCATACTTCTACATCCCGATTCATCCAAACTTTCAACAACATCTGAGGTTTGTGGACGGGAAAGTAATGTGCCAATTTCGAGCACTGTGCTTCGGCCTCATTCCTGCTCCTCTTGTTTTTACAAGGCCCTTGCAAAATGTAGCAAGCTTTCTACATTTTTTTGAGGATTCAGAGCCTCCCTTTATTTTGACGACTGGCTAATCAGGGCGTCGTCATTAAATCGCTGTCTGGAAGGCCTCTAATGGACATTAGACCTAACCAAGGAGCTAGGTCTCATAGTGAACGTAGAGAAGTCGTAACTTACAGTACTCCATCCCAGACTATTCTTTATTTGGGAATGGAGATACAGTGTCGGATTTTTTCGGGCCTTTTTGTCTCCCACAAGAATGGAACAAGCTCTGTTAAAAGTCCTTCACTTGCAAGAGAAAAACAGTTGCTTTGTAAGAGTTTGAACGAGCCTCGTGGGAACTCTTTCATCGCTGGAGTAGTTTATCTCTCTGGGGAGACTCAACCTTTGCCCTCTCCAATTTCACCTAAACCATTGGAACAAGGAGAAGGGCTTAGAGAGTATCTCTTTCCCAATCTCCAACTCAGTCTAGACATGTCTGACTTGGTGGGACAGCAACATCAGACTTCGAGAAGGTCTTTCTCTTGCGATCAAGAACCCAAACCATGTGTTGTATTCAGATGCATCGGATTTGGGTTAGGGAGCTCCACTGGACAGTCTGGAATGCTCGGGTCTTTGATCCACGGATCAGAAGGAACTCCATTTAAGGCAAGTAACATCTCTCCTTTGGCGAGATTTGTGCAAGGAAAAATGAATGTCTTGGCGGACTGCCTCAGCAGAAGAGGACAAGTCATCCCCATGGAGTGGACGTTGCATAAGACTGTGTGCGAGAAGCTATGGATGACATGGGGTCAACCCACCATAGATCTTTTTGCGACTTCACTGACAAAGAGGCTCTCGACTTACTGCTTTCCAGTTCCAGATCCAGAGGCAGCCCACATAGACGCTTTCCTGCTGGACTGGTCTCACCTGGACGTTTATGCCTTTCCACCTTTCAAGATCCTAAACAAGGTGCTGCAGAAGTTCACCTCTCACGAAGGGACCAGGTTGACATTGGTTGCTCCACTCTTGCCCGCGAGAGAGTGGTTCACTGAGGTACTTCTATGGCTGGTAGACGTTCCAAGAAGTCTGCCGTTACGGATGGATCTCTTGCGACAGCCTCACGTAAAGAGATTTCATCAAAGCCTCCCCACGCTTCGTCTAACTGCCTTCAGACTATCGAAAGACTCTCTTGAGCTCGAGGGTTTTCGAAGGGGGCAGCTAGAGCGATCGCGAGGGCTAGAAGATCCTCTACCATCAGGATCTATCAGTCGAAATGGGAGGTATTTAGAGACTGGTGCAAGTCCTCCTCTATTTCCTCTTCCAAGGGCCTCTGTAGCGCAGACTGCGGATTTTCTGCCTTATCTGAGAAACGGTCGCTCCCTCTCTGCATCCACCATTAAAGGCTACAGAAGCATGTTAGCTTCTGTTTTCAGGCATAAGGGTTTGGATCTTTCTAATAACAAAGATCTCCAAGACCTGCTTAAGTCTTTCGATACTTCCAAGGAGCGTCATATTTCGACTCCTGCTTGGAACTTGGACGTGGTCCTACAGTTCCTTATGTCAGACAGGTTTGAACCATTAGATTCAGCCTCCCTGAAGGATCTTACCCTCAAGACACTTTTTTTTGGTGAGCTTGGCTTCGGCTAAAAGGGTTAGTGAGATACATGCTTTTAGCAAGAACATCGGCTTCTCCGCTAATAAAGCAGTATGCGCTCTTCAACTTGGTTTTTTGGCCAAGAATGAACTTCCGTCTCGTCCTTGGCCTAAATCATTTGAAAGCCCCAGTCTTTCTGAGATTGTGGGGAATGAAGTTGAAAGAGTGCTGTGCCCCGTTAGAGCTCTTAAATTTTGTTTATCCAGAACTAAACCGCGACGAGGTTGTTCAGAGGCTTTATGGTGCTCCGTTAAAAAGCCCTCTTTGCCCATGTCTAAGAATGCGTGGTCTTATTTTATTAGACTTGATTCGGGAGGCACACTCAATTAAGTGAGAAGGATCATAATTTACTTAAAGTCAAGGCTCATGAAGTTAGAGCGATAGCAACTTCTGTAGCGTTCAAGCAAAATAGATCCATTAAAAGTATTATAGACGCGACCTTTTGGAGAGGCAAGTCGGTTTTCGCTTCATATTACTTGAAAGATGTCCAGACTCTTTATGAGGACTGCTACACACTGGGACCATTCGTAGCAGCGAGTGCAGTAGTGGGTGAAGGCTCTACCACTACATTCCCTTAATCCCAATATCCTTTTAATCTACTCTTGAAATTTTTAATCTTATTTTGGGTTGTACGGGAGACTAAGAAGTCTTTCACAATCTTTTTGATTTGGCGGGTGGTCAAAATATTGTTTCTTGAGAGCGCCCAGATTAAGGGTATTGATGAGGTCCTGTTATAGGGGTGTTCACCCTGGATATAGCAGCTCCTGGGAGTCTTTCAGCATCCTAAGAGGATCGCTGGGCTTCGTGAGGATAGCGGACTAATGAGGCAGAGTAATCATCAGAGTCAGCTTCCTTACCAGGTACCTATACTTAAGTCTGTTTTTTGAATAGTTGTCAAAAACACTTGAGCATATACACCTTTATTGTATTAATACTGGTCTCTACCCACCACCATGGGTGTGAATCAGCTATTATATATTCACCGGCTAAGTTTAATATTTAAAAATGATATTTTGATTATAAAATAAATTTTTGAATATACTTACCCGGTGAATATATAAATTAAAGGCCCTCCCTTCCTCCCCGATAGAGACCCAGCGGACTGAGAAGAACTGGAGAAATTGACAAGTATATGCGGTATCTGGCCGATAGTCGGCGCTGGTGGGCACACCCGCAACCTTCACGGCGATCGCTCGCGAGTTTTTGGAATCTGTCGAGCCGTCGGAGACGTCAGCTATTATATATTCACCGGGTAAGTATATTCAAAAATTTATTTTATAATCAAAATATATTTATATAGTATTAAGTCTGTAACATTGTTAATTCTCTTTTCAGTTGGGACATATTTCGCGTGATAGGTGTGAAGAAGATCAAATTGTAAAGGATTCTCCATTCATAAGTTCTACAGATCAAATGCAAGCTTTATTTGGACCATCTCCAATTGCACTAGCATTTGTGGCTCGTCACATTAATCAGCCAGTCAAGAGGAAATGCTCTATTGATGAAAGTCTTAACCAGCCAGTTAAAAAGAAGTTCTCTGTTAATGAAAGTCAAAAGGTTAATCAGCCAGTTAAGAGGAAAAGCTCTATTGATGAAAGTCTTAACCAGCCACTTAAAAAGAAGTGCTCTGTTAAGGAAAATCGAAAGGTTAATCAGCCAGTTAAGAGGAAAAGCTCTATTGATGAAAGTCTTAACCAGCCACTTGAAAAGAAGTGCTCTGTTAATGAAAGTCAAAAGGTTAATCAGCCAGTTAAGAGGAAAAGCTCTATTGATGAAAGTCTTAACCAGCCAGTTAAAAAGAAGTGCTCTGTTAATGAAACTCAAAATGTAGAAAGTTATGAAAAAATGACACCAGTAGACTCATTGAGAAACAACAGTAATGTTGTATGTGAAGATTCTATTCAAGGAGAGATTGAAAAGACTCTTCCTAAACGCAAACGAGAGTTAGGACTATCTGACGATTATGTCTTAAAGGAGTTGAATGACGGAATTCAAGTTGGTATTATTTGCTCGGAAAAAGAATGCAATGAAAAGGACGGAAAGCCTTTGAAGTATGCAAGGGTAGAAATCCAAAGTAGGTTTGAAAAGAGGAAAAATGTGAGAAAGGAAGGGAATTGGGAAAGATTTAATAGATTTAGAGAAAAGAGAATCCAAGATAGGCCCCAACAATCTAGAATAGAGGGTGAATCACAAGAAAAGGAAAAAAATAAAAGATGGAAAAAGTCCACAGTAATTGGGATAAGAAACAATAAGATAAAGTCTCCTGGAAAACCACAGAAGTTTATCAAAAAGAATAGACATGATGGCCAGATAAAAAATCCGCGGGGAAGGCCTAAAAAAGCCTCCTTGTGTAGAACAGATAAACATGATGGCCATATAAAGAATCCACGGGGAAGGCCAAAAAAAGCCTCCTTGTGTAGAACAGAAAAAAAAGATGGCCAGACAAAAAATCCCCGTGGAAGGCCAAAAAAAGCCTCCTTGTGTAGAACAGAAAAAAAAGATGGCCAGACAAAAAATCCCCGTGGAAGGCCAAAAAAAGCCTCCTTGTGTAGAACAGAAAAAAAAGATGGCCAGACAAAAAATCCCCGTGGAAGGCCAAAAAAAGCCTCCTTGTGTAGAACAGAAAAAAAAGATGGCCAGACAAAAAATCCCCGTGGAAGGCCAAAAAAAGCCTCCTTGTGTAGAACAGAAAGAAAAGATGGCCAGACAAAAAATCCCCGTGGAAGGCCAAAAAAAGCCTCCTTGTGTAGAACAGAAAAAAAAGATGGCCAGACAAAAAATCCCCGTGGAAGGCCAAAAAAAGCCTCCTTGTGTAGAACAGAAAAAAAAGATGGCCAGACAAAAAATCCCCGTGGAAGGCCAAAAAAAGCCTCCTTGTGTAGAACAGAAAAAAAAGATGGCCAGACAAAAAATCCCCGTGGAAGGCCAAAAAAAGCCTCCTTGTGTAGAACAGAAAGAAAAGATGGCCAGACAAAAAATCCCCGTGGAAGGCCAAAAAAAGCCTCCTTGTGTAGAACAGAAAAAAAAGATGGCCAGACAAAAAATCCCCGTGGAATGCCAAAAAAAGCCTCCTTGTGTAGAACAGAAAAAAAAGATGGCCAGACAAAAAATCCCTGTGGAAGGCCAAAAAAAGCCTCCTTGTGTAGAACAGAAAAAAAAGATGGCCAGACAAAAAATCCCCGTGGAAGGCCAAAAAAAGCCTCCTTGTGTAGAACAGAAAAAAAAGATGGCCAGACAAAAAATCCCCGTGGAAGGCCAAAAAAAGCCTCCTTGTGTAGAACAGAAAAACAAGATGGCCAGATAAAAAATACACGTGGAAGGCCAAAAAAAGCTTCCTTGCATAGAACAGAAAAACATGATAGAAAAAAGGAGTTATTAGATAAAAGTATGGAAACTATTGAAAAACCAGGGCCATCTTATGTCTTTGATATCAGTGAACCAGAAACTATTAGACGTGGTCGTGGAAGGCCTAGAATAATAAGACTAAAAAAGGTCGGGAGACCTAAAAGATTGTTTAACCAAAGCAAAATAAGTTTTGATGAGGATACTAACCCAGTGCTACTACATGAAAGAGAATTGAATGATTTTCCCACTCTAGAAGCAAATCATGAAGACAGTGTTGCAGAAGAGACACAAGCAGTCCAGGAAGAGTCGTTACACAATAATGAAGGTTCTGATGATGATTTACAAATCAAGTTATTGCCTGTCTTTAAGTTTCCACAAGCTGTAGGCTCATGGCACCCTTCATTGCACATAGTAAGAATGTGGGCCAAGATACGCAGAAGACAACTAAGCCAGGTATTGTAATTATGAGTTTTTTTTTTTTATCTTTATACCGTAAAAAAATTTTATGACATAGATATTAAATCACCACATGCTTTATTAATAGCATATGTAAAAATGTCATTTTGATGGCTCTTACCTTTGGGTCACATTACTTATAAATCTTTTGTAAAAAACAATAATTTTGATGAATATAGTCGTTGGTTCATATTACTTATACGTTGAGTATGAAGATTCTTTTCCTTTGGAGACCTAAAACGCGGGGATATGATGCATGACGATCATCTGCTTGGAGAGGTTAGTACAAATGGTAGAGATTGCACTCAAGGAGGTGTTTGTGAGAATGGAGATCGTAAGAGTGGTGAGAATGGTGCCTGTGACGGTCTAGGTGATCATGGGTAACTGTTGTTTGTCAGGTAGTCTGTTGTAAAGGGTGGATGACAGGAATCCTTATCTACCTTCTTCACAATTGCACATAAAAGGAAGGTTCTCATTGCTCGCAAGAGCAAGAGGGCCACTCGGAGGACTCAAAGCCTTTAGCAGATCTCCCAAAGGGTATCCTTTGAAGTTAGTGCAGGTAGCAATGTTCATGCTCGCAGAGGAGTCATTAAAGGGACCCGGGAACACTCCTGGGCAAGACAGGCATAGAGAAGGGCTCTGTATCCTGATTGATAATGTTCAGGCCTCCCCTCTTGCAAGATTGGAGACTGGTAGCTGGCTTGTCTGTACCTCTTGCCCCAACGCCTTCCAGAGGGAGAGGATTTAGTACATTGCTGATCCTTCCACAAAACCATGCAGAGTACTGTAACATGACTAGGATTCCAGGGTATCAGACTGATCGATCATTATTCTTCTTCTTCTTCTTCTTCTTCTTCTTCTTCTTACTTGCTAAGCCACAACCCTAGTTGGGAAAGCAGGATGCTATAAGCCCAACGGCTCCAACAGGAAAAATAGCCCTGTGAGGAAAGGAAATAAGGAAGTACACTATAAGAGAAGTTTACAAATAATAACAGATGAAATAGGAACAAAATGTGACAAGGGAACGGGGTACAAGTTCTTCACTTTCCTCTGCACCAGAGTCAAGAATTTCTGGGCTGGTGGCGATCCTCTTGCAGGGGACTTTAGGGTTACTATGGACCAGAATTAAGTACATTTTTAAGTTGTTTGTTCTTCGGGTCTCCTACCTTGCGTGTGACATGGGCTTTCATTGATCTTTGAACTGGATAATTCTGGTTTTGGGTATTTCATGGGCTTTGAAATAGGAAATGCACAATTCACTCTTAATGCCAGATACTGCATGCAATGCCAATAGATTAAGATAACTACAGTAGGCTAACTTTTACTCACAAAAACAATGGACATTGATAATATAAAATATACATCTAAGACATGAAAATATTATTTTGTAGAGATGATAGAAAATAAGGATGGAAATAACAAAAGAAAATAAATCTTGTTTATCATCGTGCCAGGGCCATCAGGGTTACAAATGCGATCAGTGGGATCGATGTTTAGGAATTTCCCAAGATCTGTGAATTGAAAGTAAATTATAGAGGAATTTGGGAAATATCTAACAAAGCAAGAGAAAGTTTTATAGGAATTGAGACATTTTCAGGTAATTATATATTTTATGGAAGTAATTAAGTGGGATTTTAGGTAGCATTTTGTGATAGGATTTTACCAAACAGCAGCTCTCAACAACTTGCATGGCTGGTATATTCGGAGGCAGCAGGGTAGAGTGACATATCTACATCTCAGAGAATTTTTAATTTTATTTAATTTGATTGTGTATGCCGGTATTTGGTGGTCGGGTAAGATGTAAAGATTGCTTCATTTCTAAGCTGGGGGACTGGACTAATGCCTAGTATAGGGAATGTCGCCCTTCGCTAATGAGGGCCGTGTGGGTATGTATGATAACAAAAACACACTAAAATGCAGTAGATCTTACACAACCATGAATAAAGGTGAGAATCCCAAAGTCTTTGTTGGTTGTAGCTTAGCTTATAATAATAATAGGGAATTTTACGACTTCAGAATGGTGAATGGCGTGATTAGATAGTACCACCAAAATGTTAGTGGATCCTTTGACTGGTCAGATTTTTTCATACTGGATCACTTTCTTGTTACTGCTCGTATCTCCTTTTCCTACACATACATAAAATAGTCAGACATTTTCTTTACACATTATCTTCTTTCATCATATGCCTGACTGCACAAAGATAACCGAAAAATTCTTCTTCACTCAAGGGCAGAAGAGAGACTAGCTATGGTAAGCAGTGCTTATAGGAAATGAAATGCCAAAATCAAGCTATTGTTCTTCAGCCATGGATGGTGTCAAAACCTCTGTACCATGGTCTTTTACTGGCTTGATTAAATTTCTCTTGTTTGAAGGTACACTCAGGCAGAGTATCAAAGTATTTCCTATCCTCGCTGTGCTATTATCCCTTTCGGAGCCCAAGGGCTTATAGCAACCTTCTTTTCCAGCTAGGAATGTAGCTTAGCTAGTAATAATATGGACAGGCAAGTTGGCAGTTTTCTTGGGCATTTATCCGCTTTTGAGCTTATGTGGACTATTTTTACGCTGGTCCTGTTCAAAGTGAACTTGATTGAGAGAGAAGAGTCTTCTGGTTGCCCGACCCCGGTCCAGCACCGGCGAAAGCAGAATATCCATAAAACAAATGCTCGTTTATAAATGTTTTTAGAGGCTATTGTGGATTTTGGGAAAATGTGTTTAAGGAGCATTGATCGGCATATCAGCGCCCTTCAAAAATCAAAGACCTCACTTGAGTTATCAGGATGCCTGAAAACTTTAAATCAATCAATCAATCAATCACTTGAGTTACCATGGTCAGAAAGGGCTTGCAAATCCTTGGACATAATGAATTGTTGGATCTCCTAGCCTGAGAATTCACACCAGTCTAGCCAATAGAGCAAGATCGTTTCTAGCACACACTCAACAGAATAGATTCTGTGTGCCAGAGGAAGTTACTCTGTGTACTTTGTCATCAATCCCATAGTGTCTGCATTAGTGAGCTTGCATGTAGAGACTAAACAAAGGATGCAGTCTTCTTAGCTTTTGACTGCTGTCATGTAAACCTCTTCTTCCATGGCCTTCCTACTGGCTTTTACACAGATTGGCCTGTGCTTTGGTATAGTTACCTACTTCACCACTACTCAGATTTGTCAAAGTACATTAGCAAAGTACAGTAAGTTGATTGTATCTGGATCATGGGCAGTGATCTTGAACACGTGTTAGCAAACCAACTGGGTCTTAATGAAGTGGAGTGTGGCCGTTTCCTGAATTTACAAGCAAGTTGAACTCCCTGGTGCTTGAGATTATATTTCTCTTTCCTCAAGCGGACGTAGATGCGAAGATGGAGAGGTGGAGGAAGGCTAGCTAAAATTCCCTCATCTATTGTGAAGTTACCTTCAGAGGTCCAGGCCCTTCAAAGACAGCAGCGATGAGACCTCCGGTCTCTCTCACACCTTCAAGATTGGCTTTGAAGGAAGCACTAGCTGCTTCCAAAGTCAAATTAAGACCTCCAGGTGCATATTTTTATAAGAAAAGTGCTGATAATGCTCCACATTTTGTGCCTAACTTGGCCAATTAGGGAGGGTTAGTAGAGGTAAGAAGGGAGGAAGAGAAGACTGAAATTGTTAGTCCACTCCAGGTGCCAGTATTGTGAAGATTTCCTGTCATGTCGTTGGCCAATATGACAGCAGCATGTAGTAGAGCCATGGGTAGTAGAAGTTTTTTTTTAGAATGGGTAACCCCTGCCCTTAGTAAATCTTCATTCTCCCCTCAATTACACCCTTATTGACTTCCAGAGGTACTCTCCAAAATCTTGGAAAGCTCTGTCCTTGATGGTGGAGGCACAAATGATAAAGGAAAACAATTTGCATGTAACTATTCAAGGCTATTTTGTGGGTTTCTACAGTTGACTCTTCTTGGTGGAGAAATCGACAGGGGCCTGGAGTCCAGTCACGACCTTTTGTCCCTGAACCCGCTTATTCATCAAACTCGGTTGCTATCAGAAAGGAAGACTTCATCTTTCAGTGGACCTAAAAGACTCATATTTTCAATTACCTGTTCATCAGTCCTGCAAAAGTATCTTCTTCATCTTTGAGGGAGTAGTGCACTACTTGAAAAGCCTGTGCTTCAGACTGTCTGCCACTCCTTAAGTGTGCACAAAAGTGATTACTCTGATCTCATCTTGAGCCCAATTAAACATAGTACATCTGATGAGGTATCTCGATGATTGACTAATTCTAGCTTCTTCCAAGAAGCAGTTGCTTCACTATTTAGACCGACTAAGCTGTTCTTGCTCCTATTAAGATGGATAACACATTTTGCTTAAAAGGCTATAGGTAACACATGAATACAAATTTAAAATATTAAAGAATTACAGTATGATTTGTTTAAACCATTTACTTCTGTCGATTATTTATCTGATTTATAAAAAGTCATTCTATATTGAATAGAAAAAATGAAAAATCAATAAATTTCAATAAGTATGGTTATCGATTGATTTAGGCAAGCATTGAAATTTTCTGAATTCGGAACAAGTCATAGTTACAGTTTTAGTTTAAAATTTTTACAGTTGTGTTTTTGTCGTAGTCTGATTTAAACATTTGTTTTTTCCAGTGTAACAAGGAGCCTGAGCCACCACTTCTGGAAACTAACGTTAATACAGACTCTAATGCAACAGGAACATCATCCATGGTAATATACAGTTTTATCGTTAATTTTAAGGTTGTTATAAGTTTCAATCCTCTATATTCTTCCATTCTCTAATAAAAATGATTTTACTAAATATAGATTACTGCAGGGTTTTATAATCATTACGATTATTTCAATGCTTCTTTCCAAATTTTCATATAGCTCTATGCTTCAAGTTGTGTTTGAGGGCTGCAGAATGGATTATAAACTGAGAAAAATAGAAACCTTATTCTTTATTTTGTTTATGACAAATATTTACCATTTACATAAGAAAATATGGGAAATCTTGTATCTTCAATATGTATAGGAGGAATTTTAAGAAAATGGCCATCTTCATAAACATTCCCAATAAGCTTAAAACAATAAATATAAAGAAAGTAAGGACTGATAAAAAATCAATTCTATAAAAAAGTATCTTATATAATTATCTTTAATATGGTTTATGAAATATGAGAATTGGCTGAGGTACAAAAAAAAAAGATTGAAATAACCCCAAAATAATAGTTTCAATGGGGGAGATTTGTTCCCTTAAAACAGCCTTTTTTTTTTTTTTTCAAATTTGTTATGTTTCGGTCACATGCCAAATCTTCTTACTACATCCACCAAGAGATTATGCAATCGAGTCGGTTCAGTTATTTATTTCTGTGTGTGTGCAGAATTATGTCAAACTACTTGACAGTTTTATTGCAGTGTCTTACCGAACAATTATACAGCTGTAGGTTCCCTACAAATGGCAGACAATAGATTCAAAACTACCGCGGTGGCGCCGCCATCGCTGATGTAGTTGACGTTATCTCCCTCCACTCGAGGGAGCTACAGGTACAACTGTCCAGGTAACATCAATTTGTTCTCTGCCGGCTTCTGGTGAACATCGGTGGTCGGTGCAGACTTTTTTCTTCATTTGTTGGGAAGTATTATCCCTCCAATATCGGTGAAGTATTCAACTCTGTGTTTGTAGGATTGAAGCTAAATTTCTTTTCTGCAATTTTGTCGTCTTAACATGATGTTGGACTCTAGTCCTTCGGTAGTTGGGTTTTGCGCCGGAGGGTGCAAAACTAGGTTAGTTAGATTAATTTATGATTTGCACACTAAGTGCATTAAGTTTAGTGGTTTTGAGTGCTCTAGAGAATCTACTTGTGATGAATGCAAGGATTGGAGTGAACAACAGTGGAAAGTTTTTGTTTCTCACTCGGGGAAGATAATTAAGGATAGGAAGAGGAAGGCGGCTCTCAGAGCTGAAAGTAAGACTAGTTTAGCTTCTTCAGCTTCTTCTATTGAAGCTCCTGCTCCTATTCCTTCTCCTCCTCTTATTATGTCTTCAATCTTGAGTCCTCCTACTCCTGCTCCTGTAACTCTTGCCAACTTCCTGTGGAGTTTCTCCTGACATCATTGCCAGCCTCGAGTCTAAATTTGGAAAGAAATTTGATGTATTAGCTAATACAGTGATGCAGTTAGGTTTATCTGTAAAGTCTTTCATAAGAAAGACTTCTAGTAAAGTGAAAAGTGTCAGTGCAGTGCAATCTGAGGGGGTGGCTTTTTATCCCGATAGTTCTCCTAGACGAAGGTCACTGTCCCGCTCCCCCGCCTCGGGGAGAAGACATACCGGAGGTCCAAGGGAAACTGTCGGGGTTTGCTCACAGACAGTCGCTTCCTCCGTGGATCTTATGGTGCGACAGCAGGATTCGACTAAACACCTTTAGAAAGGTGTGTCGTTCGGTAATCAGTTATCGACAGAGTCGAGTGATTCGTTGCAGGTTAGACGTCGTAAGTGGCGTGATTCTTCAGTCTCACATCCGATGAAGAGACGTTCGACTGAAGAGGTGCTGTTTCCGCCCCCTGGGAAGAGGAACAGTGAAGTAGATATCTCTCGCCCGTCGTGTAGTGTAGCTACATGGACTTCACCTCGTATTCTTACGACAGCGACAACTGCCTTCGACTCGGTTGTGGAGCGACCGATTCTGAGTTCGTCAAGATCTTCGACTCATCAAGCTGTCGAAACCTTTCCTTTGACTTCGCATGCGACAGATAATTTGACTGGCTCGAGACCTCTGGTGGCTATCGTGTCGAAATCCACGACCCCAATTGCTTCGACTTCAACTCAAGAAGACGAGAATCTGATTCCATTACGTCGACAGTTGCAGGAGCTGATTGACTTGATGAAAGAAAACAAACAATGTACGAAGAATAATGAGTCGAATCAAGAACCGTCTCTGTCGCCTATCTGTTCGGATGATGAGGAGGACTTAGAAGCGGACTCTATCCCTCTCTCGTGTTATTTGAAACTTTTACGCTACCTTCTTGACATATACCCGGATTACTTCGTAGCAGCCGCTCCCAGGTCGCCTGCTTCCATCTTCCTGATGAGAAGGAAGAATTTCGATACTCTTCTCCCAAAGCTCATTCTTTCCAAGGCTGCTAAACATTCGCTTCGTGATATAGAAGATTGGTTGAAGGTCAAGAGAGAACTCGGGAAAGCAACTTTCGCCTATCCTTTGTCGAAGCTTATTAAGAAGAGGTATAAGTTCTACGTAACCGGAGAAGCCCCCTCTATGGGAGTTTCTGCCTCCTCCCTGGGGGACTTCTCTGGGTTGGTGGATGCAACTAGAAGGTCCGCGTTTGCAGCAGCTAAAATATTCTTTACATCGCCCGAGTTGGACCATTCAATAAAGAACATTTTCAAGATTTTAGAAATTAGGAGTTTCTTGGACTGGACGATCAGAGCCCTCGCTATGAAAATAGAGGGTTGCCCTACTCTTCAGGAAGATCTGGCATCGTACTGGCTTGGGGTTTTGTCATGCGCTGACAAATCAGTTTGGGATGGTTGCGATGAGCTGGCCTCTCTCTTTGCATTCGGGACTCTCAAGAAAAGACAGCTTTGGTGTTCTTTTGTTTCGAAAGGAGTCGCTTCACCTCAGAAGTCCGCACTTTTGTTTTCTCCTCTCGACAAGGATCACCTGTTTCCCTAAGAAATAGTGGCCAAGATTCTCTCCGCGCTGGAAAAGAAGTCAACTAATGACTTGCTTGCCCAGTCTTCTAAGCAGGTTAAACCCTCGACTATGGCAACTACCGTCTCGGAATCTCCCTTGCAGAAGGAACCCTATCGAGGGGGTAGGTCTAGACCGTTCATCAGGCCTCGATCGAATTTACGACACTCAAACCCTTGAAGCCTGATTCAGTTCTGTGTCATCTGCATTCATTGTTTGTGAATAGTTAGTCATAATTTTTGGCTAAGCTTTTATCTCACTAGTGCTATTATGGATCGTTCAGTTAGACAAGTTCATCAGATGCACCAAAGATAGAGAATATTACTAAGCTAGATTAATAATGCCACAGATTTTTCTGGACCATGAACATGTTGATATCAAGGTGGAGAGTATAGGGAATTTGGGATCTGAAATTGTATTGGGAAAGAAAAGGAATGGATGGGTGTGGGAAATAAAGGGAGCAAAAGAGGCACAAAATGTATAGGGAACGATCGAGTCGTCCACACAGCAATCTGTGGACCGAGCAATAAAAGAAGGCAAGTTCAATAAACCCTCTCCCACCATGCAATGTCACATGATAAAACTAAGCTATCAGCACCTTTTATACTGTTAACAGTTCTGTTAGTCTTTACTAGTACTTTTACATTACTGACAATAGCTTTTCATTTGGACCCGTGGTTTTCCTAGGCAGTTTTGTAATAACTAGTGGAGTGACTGCTGTTTATAGTTCCATGATTATATATTGCTGCACTCCTCTTACAATTCTCTTGGCTTTTTATTTAAATGAAAACTACCATTGATTCTAATTGTTAGAATAAAATCCTATAATTCTTAGTTGCTTTATATCAAAGAGTTGTAAAATTCAACAAATCAAGGAGTTTAATACAGTAGGAGCAGTCTGAACACTTTTCCTAGTTTTCATTTTTCTTACCCTTACTCATTTTGTAATCCTCGAGTAATATATACATACATGTACCAAGGCACTTCCCCCAATTTTGGGGGTGTAGCTGACATCAAACAAATGAAACAAAAAAGGGGACCTCCCCTCTCTACGTTCCTCCCAGGCTGACAAGGTACTCAACCGAGTTTGGCTGGTGCTGCTAGGGGTGCCACAGCCCTCGAGTAATACCTCCGGGAAAAGATCTGTGCACAGGAAACACATTTGTAGTGGCTTTGTTAAACCAATTCTGTCATGTTTGCTTGTCCTATAGTTATAAACTTACTACTGATAACCTGATGGCAGGACCTTGCCCTGGTGTACTTAGTCAGTACCCATGTCACTCAAAGCCACTGCATCCCAAGAACCTCTTATAACCAGGTTTTTAAGAAAAAAACTATTGTGCTGCTTGCAACCCAAGAAGAAAAGATCGAATTTACTAGCAGACTGTTTCAAATTGTGTAGTGTGACAGTGGAGCCACACATTTCAGGCACCCAATTTAGATACTGAGACTGACAAACTAGATATTGTTTTTAACTTGATATTGGTTACATTAGATCCAACACACCTGTAGGGCTAATTTTTTACCTGATAACTTTACAAAAATGATTGTAATTCTGTGCTCAGAAGTTTTTGTATTATACTTCAAGATAAACCTCTAATTCTAATTTATTTTTTCATATTTCTCACATGAATCACCTTGAATGACATTAATATTCTTTTTCATTTTAATTTGTATATTAAGACTGAAAAGGCCATTTTATTGTAAATGCAGAGCATGGTTTTGCCAGTGATATTGACTGGAATTATTTGAAGATAATTCTCTTCAATTTCTTTTTTTTTTTTATTTCAGAAATGCTCAGAACCCAAGAGCTTTTTTGATCTGAGCGATGATGAAGGGTTAGTCATACCATCTAGTGACGAAGAGGATCCTGAAGAGGATCGGGTAAAACTCCACGAAGAAGATCAAGTAGAGTATATACCTTCCAAGTATAAAAATATGAATCTTAGATTGAGAGTGAAAAAGGTAAACTTCTGTTTTAAGTTCATTGTAGGTGATTATGACAATAAAGAAAACTTCTTAAAAGCTAATGATATGATTTCATGATACATAAATTCAACAGTGGAATTGTACTTGCTCAATGAATGCATGATACATGTTTTCTCCTGTGATATATTTGCTCTTGCACAAATACAAACCATCATCCTTTGATAGGAGTATGTCTTCAGCATGCTGCCCCCACTGGTCTTCCTAGGCAGACTTGTAATAAGTAATAGTATAATGATTGCTATTTATGGTTCCATAACATTTTATCATTGCAATCTTTTTTTTTAATACTTTCCATATTGTTCATTTTTCTTACCCTTACTGCTGTAATCCCAGTAATGGCTCCAAAGAAAGACCAGGGAAACATATTTGTAGTGGCTTTGTTAAACGCATTCTGTCGTCTATACTCGTCTGAGAGTTACAAACTTAATACTGATAGCTTAGTGGCAGGACCTTGCCCTGGTACTTAGTTGTCAGCACCCATGTCACTCAAAGCCACTGCATCCCCAAGATCCTCTTATAACCAACTCATTAAGAAGAAGAAATTCATCGTATTCCTCCTCCTTTCAACAAAAGAAGCAGAGAGCAAATTTACCAGTAGACTGCTACAAGGCTTGTAGTATGACAGAGGTTCTATTTTCAATTTTTACTGTCAAAAATGTATTTCCCAGTCTCTTGGAAAACATAGTACCATACATGTTCTGGGAATTCTTATTGTTAAGGTCAGCACCTTCAATAAAGTACTTCACTCGTGGAGCTGCACAATTGAGACACTGTATCACCCAATTTAGTTGCTAACACTGACAAACTAGATATTGATTTTAGATGAATATTGGTTACAATATGTCCAGTTCACCAACAGGCCTATTTTATATCTGATGAAATTACTAAAATTATTGTAATTTTGGGTTTGGAAGTTTTTTGTAATATACTTCAAGGTAAGTCTCTGTAATTCTATTTTTTTCATATTTCTCACAGGAATGACCTTAAAAACATTGGTATTCTTTTTAATTATAAATTTTATTTGTTCCGTAACTGGAATACAAACCACGCTATTTATTAGGGGTTATACTTTAGGCGGAGCTGAAATGACGAGTCATTAAAATTTGGCGAGGGTTAACTAGCCACACCGCTAGTTAGCGGGGGTGGGGGGGGGGTAGCTTGCTACCACTCCCGTTCACACACCTGTGATTTAGTTATTTTACTTTTGGCTCGGAGCGAGAGCGATTGTTTCCTGTCTCCCTCCTCGCCTATTTTGGACTGCCATTAATTTTTGTCTTTTAACTTACTTTTTCTTATACTTGTATATATATATATATAAACATGCTTAATGTTTATGTATATATATTTGTATAGAAATGTGGTAAGTTTCCTTTTCAGTATTTGTGCTGTGTGTGTGATACATATACGACAACGGCACTTGCATAGTAGCAAGGCCAGCACAGTTCCACTTCGTGGGGAATGACCTCTCCCTCTCTGGTCCATTGATCTTCCCGTCGGCATATTTCCGTTAACTAGGCCGCCGCAGGGGAATCATCATCGCCTGGACCCTCTTCATTCAACTATTGTCTTCGCCTTTTCCTCTTTTCCTACGGGAAACTTGCATTCTGAGCGAAGGGAATGTGGCCTTTCAAAGATTGACTACGGTCTCTCTCTTCTCGAGGTCGTTCACCTTTACTACAACAGCGTATTATTGGGGAAGCTCCTTTCCCGTGCGCGGGTAGGTCCCTCTTCCGTTTGTTTGTCTCAGTTATTTTTAGTTAAAATCTAATTGTATTTTAACTTTTCAGCTTTCTCCGTGGGGAACACTTCCCTTCGGAGGATCAGGGGTTCTCACTATTAGTGAATATTCTTAGCTGATTTGAATAATTATAATTTTGTTTTTATTACAGTTACTCCTCTCCCCCCCCTTTTCCTGTGGATGTTTTCTGGGGAAGGAAGGGCGCAATACTTAATTCTTATTTTATGTTGTTACCTCGGGGTTCTTCTTCGGACTTCCTCCCTAGGGAATTTCTGTTAAATAATTATTTAATTTTTTTTCCCAGTTAACCATGGAGTTTTTCTTCATTTGATTAAATAGTGCTAACAAAGCAGAGCTGTTCTGTTCATGCGTTGGGAATCTGCTGTCACTGCCGTCCCTCGGAGGACGTCGTCATGGGCGTCATCCCTTCTCTTAGAAGTACTCCCATGACAACATGGCCAGCACTTCAGATCATCTTAGAACGCTAATGGAGGTTTGCCTCCAGGGGTTGGACAACTTCTCTTCCGAGGGAAGTTTCCTCCCCAGGTGTGAGGTTGTTTCTCCCTTCAGAGGGAGAACTTCCCATATCTTAATAAATTCATCATCTCCGACTGCTGTTGCTGCCCTTCGCCCAGACTTCTCTCCCCCCTTGCTGAGTTTCTCTTCCTTCAGGGATGGAGCGCGGTCTTGGCAAGTCTCTTCTACGAAGTGTTCACCTCTCTTGTTCGCGAGAGAGGCCACTCATAGAGACTCCTTTTCGGAGGATCGCTACTGCTAAGGTCAGCTTGCTGATCCACCGGCCCTAAAGGGCATCATCATGGGTGTCTTCTACTCTCTTCTACGAAGTGTTCACCTCTCTCGTTCTTGAGAGAGGCCACTCATAGAGACTCCTCTTCGGAGGATCGCTACTGCTAAGGTCAGCTTGCTGATCCACCAGCCCTAAGGGGCGTCATCATGGGTGTCTTCAAGTCTCTTCTACAAAGTATTCACCTCTCTCGTTCGCGTGAGAGGCCTCTCATAGAGACACCTCTTCGGAGGATCAAGCAGACCTTCCAGTGCAGCCTGATCGTCCTGCCAGCTGATCTACCGATCTACCAGCGCAACCTTGTGCTGCAACTTAGTCCTTTGGACTTCGGTCCTGGACTCTAACACGGACCTTTTACAGTCCCCATCAGTGGATGCTCGCCCTTTTTTAAAGGGCACATCCCAGTTCCTGATGGTCCTGCCACTGGTCATCCTACCAGCTGACCTGCCAACCTACAAGCGCTACCTTCGCGCACATGCTCGCCGATATTCTTGCGAGCGCCGACGATCTTCCGCGCGCGGGTACCGATGGTCTCCCGCGCGCGCTTGCGCTCTTATATACGCGCGCGAGCGCCGACGATCTTCTGCGCGCGGGTACCGATGGTCTCCGCGCGCGCGCGCTCGCCCACATTCTTATGCGCGCGAGCTACAACGATCTTACGCGCGCGGGTACCGATGGTTTCCCCCGCGCGCGCCAATAGTCTTGCACGTGCACGCGCGCCAATAGTCTTGCACGTGCACGCGCGCCAATAGTCTTGCACGTGCGCGCGCGCCAACAGTCTTGCACGTGCGCGCGCTAATAGTCTAGCACGTGCGCGCACCAATAGTCTTGCACGTGCGTGCGTGCCAATAGTTTTCTGCGCGCAGCAGTAGTCTTACACGTGCGCGCCAACAATCTGGGACGCGCACGTGCCGACGATTCTCCGCGCGCGGGCGCCGATGATTTTCCGCGTGCGCTAGCGCCAACACTCTTGCGCGCGCCGACGATTTTCCAAACCCTCAAGCGCCAGTGCTCTTGCGCGCACGCCAATAGTCTTGCACGCGCGCGTGGCAAAAGTTCCGCCCGTGCGTGCCGACTTTCTTCCACGCGCGGGCGCCTAGGGTCTCCCGCGCATGCGCGCCGACCTTCTTCTGCGCGTGGGCGGTGATGGTATCCTGCACGTGCGCCAACAGTCTACCGCGCACGCGCACCGACGGCTTTACTCGCTGGCGCGCGCCAATGGCCTTCGTGCGTACGCGCTCCAATAATCTCGAGTGCGCGCACACAGCCTTCCGTGAGCGCCGACGGTGTTGTACGTGCGGACGCCGATGGTCTTCCTCACGCACGCGCCAAGTCTCCACGTAGTACTCTTACGCACGTGATAATACTCCCACTCTTGCGCAACCAGTCACACGCTTCGGTGCATTCTAGATAGAATGCACAAAACTACACAGTGCTTTACTGCACGCCAGCGCTCTTCCTCACTTTCCTGCACCCTCCTGCGCAGTTACGGTCCCGGATCCATGCACCAGCTCTTGCCAAAGAGTCAAGGCTCGCAGATCCAATGCACTAGCTCTTGCCTAAGAACCAGCGCTTGCCTGCTCTCCAGGCAGATATTAAGCACCAGCATCATCCTGTGTGCCACTGCTCCAGACTCGCCTACAGACTCGTGCAATTGTCAGTAAAAAGGAGTAAAACCTTTTGGACAGGTCATCATTGCCCCATTCTTTCCTGCAAGCACATAAACATTGCCACCGGGAAAAGAGGAATAAGGCTCCACAGAAGGATTCAAGATCCCGAAGATTCCATCCTACAAGGGAATCGAAAGGGGGAATCCTTGGTCTCTGTCTCTTCTGAAGTTTCTTTTTTCCTTGACAGACCAGCAGCAGCAAACAGGAAAGCATCAACAGACTGATCTCTAGATCACTGTTTGCTGATGGCTATTTCACAGTTTACTGATCACTAGGTCGCCGATCACCAGATCGCCAATTGCTAACTCAATGCTGATCTTTGACCTCTAATCCCTCCAATGACTAACGATCTCCAATTGCTAGTCAATAACCAGTCAATAACCAGTCATCAGCTTGCTGATCACTAGATCACCGATGGGCAGCTCATCTTTCTTCGATCATTGAACTCAGCTCGCTGATCTCTGACCAGCCCATCTTCAGCTTGCTCATCTCTGACCAAACAGGGGGGACCATAATCAGGTTGCTGATCTCGAACTCACCATCGGCTCACAGACCACCGATTCATCGGTCATCGCTTATTTGCCAGCAGTTCGTGACTCGAACTTACTAGTCAACCGCTTCCTGTAGTTCCTAGATCAGAAGTTATACAACATACTTCTAGCTACTGGCCGTTTGCCATCACACTAAAGTTATTGGTAAACGTTCGACAACCCTCATCAACGGCTTGCCAACAGGAAACTACTTGCGAGCACTCTCCAACTGCACAGTAACTACAATAACCAACAGTTAACCCTTGATTAACATTCGCCAGATTGATTCTATTCTAAGGAATAGCATCAATCCCATCAGGGCGTGTGGTAAGGCTAAGCGTGGCCTTCCTTTTAAAGAAATTCTCTTTCAGAGAAGAATTCTTACACTGGGTATTGCGCCTGAACCTTTACAACACAAGTCAAGACTCCAGCGTCGACAATCTTCCATGGAAAAGGATCACCAAGGAGCTGTCCCTTTGGGTCGATGTCCACACCATGTTGGAGTTCGATAGAGGGCTAAGACCTCAGGTCTTCATTTGCACACTGGACCTAAAGGACACTTACTCCCAGGTCCAAACCATCCATCTAGGAAGGTTGGAAGATTCAGTCTAGACAAACAAGAAACACTAGTTCAAGGCACTGTGCTTCGGTCTTTCCACTACACCCATCCTGGTCTCACAGGATCAGCTTCTGTCTCCCCTTTCTCGGGACGACTGACTGACCTTAGCAGACTCAGTGGCAACCTTGCATGAACTCTGGAACTTCTGAAGTATTTTTACCAAGATCCAGTGATCAGGGTAAACCTTTGGAAATCTTCCCTACTTCCCTCCCAGGAGACTGGTGCATCTGGGAATGATTCTAAACACCAATCTCCACAAAAACCTTCTTGAAACGAGAACGACTTCCATTCCAGGAGACTCGAGTCGGAAAAAGAAGAAAGGAGAGACCACAGTGCTGCACCACACGACCTCAGCCCTCTGGACAGAGTCCGAAAGTACCTTCACTTAAATCTCTTAAGAGATGAAGGCCAACTTTCCGGTCCTTCAGCAGTCTCATCGGTTCCTAACAGACCACTCAGTGATGTGATGGACGACACACCACACACCACACAGAGACTCGCATCAACAAGCAAGTAGGAACTGGCTTGTAGCCTCTTCCCATCTACAGTGAACCCTCGCTACTTCGCGGTTCGACAATCGCGGATTCACCACTTCGCGGGGTTTTTCCATAATCCATATATATATACATATCGTGGATTTTCCGGAAAATTCGAAAATACCGCAAAATCTGAAGACCCCCAAATACGATATTTTGTTACCTGTAATTCCATTAATACTGTAATTAGTAATATCTGCTCTTACTGATTGTTCATTGCATTACATATGATATATAATTCAGCACAGAAAGAAATAAAACACGAAAAGAGAATGTTATCATACGATAATTCAGTACGTAGTAAAATTAAATCGAACATGAAACGCAAATCAGATGCAGTCATACCATATTAGAATGGTGTGTACTGTAATGGATGTGCTTCTTTTCCATGAATCTTTTGTATGTATACGTACGTAGTACAGTACTGCATCCAATAATATTCTTTGTTGCAAAAATCACATTTCGAATAAGCGTACGAGAGAGAGAGAGAGAGAGAGAGAGAGAGAGAGAGAGAGAGAGAGAGAGAGAGAGAGGCGTAAAATAGCGTACGTAAATTTTTATTATTATTGTTATTATTATTATTATTGTTGTTGTTGTTAATAAAATTATTATTGTTATTACTGTATTATCATTATTATTATTATTATTACTGTACAGTATTATTATCATTATTTATTATTATTACGGTATTGTACTTAATCTACGTACGTTCAGTATGCGCGGGGCATCTTCTATGAGTAACCAACGCATCATAGTACTGTAAGACGGGTTGTGATTGGTTCAAGCGCTGATAGATGACGAATCAGAACTCAAGTTTTGTTATCTAGCCTGTGATTGGTGTTTTGCCCGCATCTTCTACCCGCAGCATCAAAGTTCTCGCGGGGCTGGATCGTTCACTTTCTCTTACCGCGTATCGCTGAGTAGTCGTTCTTAAGTTTGTGAAGTTTAATCTGTGCTGTGTGCGACCTTTTTAAGTTGAACTTTTTGTTACAGTACTGTACGTAAATCCTACTGTAATGGCTCCCAAGCGTTCTGCTTCTCTTAAGGCTGGTAGTGAGCCTAAACGCCACCGAAGGATGATGACGATAGCTGAGAAGGTTACGCTTCTCGACATGTTAAAAGATGGTAGAAGTTACGCGGCCGCCGGCCGCCATTTTGGCATCAACGAATCCACCGTTCGCTATATCAAAAAGGACGAGGCGAACATTAGAAAGACGGCTGCAATCACCTTTAGCAGATCAGCGAAGCGAGTCGTTACAACGCGTAATAAAACGATCGTACGCATGGAAGGTGCTTTAGCTGTGTGGATTGCCGACTGCCGGAAGAAGAACATAGCGTTGGATACGAACACCATCCAAACAAAGGCTTTGAGTTTATATGAGAATTTTGCTGCAAAGGAACCTAAAGACGACGACGGCAACCATGCTGAAGATGATGATGATGCAGATGATCCTCAACCAGGGACATCCACTGATTCCCAGCCTCAGAAACGTTTTTCCGCAAGCAAAGGATGGTTCGCGAAGTTTCAGAAACGCTTCGCCCTGAAAAGCGTTTCCCTGCATGGGGAGTCTGCTTCCGCTGACACTGCCGCTGCTGAAACTTACGTGAACCAGACGTTCAAGAATATTATCGCCGAAGGTGGATACAAGCCGGAACAAGTCTTTAATATGGATGAGACTGACTTGTTTTGGAAGAGAATGCCGTCGCGAACTTTCCTGTTCAAAGAGGAAGCCAAAGCCTCTGGCTTTAAGGCATTCAAGGATCGCGTTACCCTCGTGATGTGTGGCAATGCTGCTTGATTTTTGTTAAAGCCGGGGCTTATTTATAAGTCGAAAAATCCTCGCGCTTTGAAAAATAAAAATAAGAATCTCCTTCCCGTGTACTGGATGCATAATCAAAAAGCATGGATTACGAAGATGCTGACCTCCAACTGGTTCCACCAGTGTTTTATCCCGCAAGTCAGTAAATATCTCGTAGAGAAGGGCTTGCCATTCAAGATCCTTCTCCTTATGGATAACGCTGGTGGACACGCAACTGACCTGTCGCATGAGGGCATTCAGGTTGAGTTCCTGCCACCCAACACCACGTCATTAATTCAACCGATGGACCAGGGGGTTATCAGGGCGTTCAAGGCCCTCTACACGAAGAATACCTTGGCGGACCTCGTTGCGTGTGTGGATGCTGCCCAAGATGACGAGGATGAAGATTTCAACTTGAAGGCGTACTGGCGGCAGTACACCATAGCCACGTGCCTGCAGAATATTCAGAAGGCACTTCAAGAGATGAAACCTGCAACTGTGAATGCGAGCTGGAAGAAGTTGTGGCCCGATATTGTTTACGACGACAAGGGATTTACTCCGTCGGAAATCCAACACTCTGCAATACGGAAATCTGTGCAGTTGGCTGCCATAATTGGAGGTGACGGGTTTGGCGACATGACGACTGAAGACGTCGACGAGTTGTTGGACTGCCATTCCCAGCCCCTAACTGACGCAGACCTCGAAGACCTGACGAAATCGGCAAGTGAGGAAGAGAGTGATACCCAGGAAGAGACCCAAGAAAATGTCGAAGAAACGGGCTTAACATTAGAACGGCTTGCCAAGTTCTGCAACCATATCAAGGAGGCGAAAGAAATGTTACAAGAGTGGGACGAGGATATGGTTCGCTCGATGCAATTCTCCAACAAGGTCGATGACATCATGACTCCGTACAGGATGCTCTTGGATCGAAAAAAGAAGCAGCGGCAACAACTTCCGATCACAATGTTCTTCCAGCCTCGCAAAAAAGAGCCAGTTCCATCTGCTAGTACGCCTTCGGAAGAAATTGAAGAAGTTTCCCAGGAAGAAGTTGAAGAGGTGTCCCAGGAAAAGACACCTCCGTCTGAAGAGACGTAAAATACTATCATTGACTGCACAGTAGAACACATCATCAGCTTCATCATCATCATTTCTACTGTGCAGCAAATTCATCGCCATCACCATTCAAGTTTTTCTTCAACTTCTTTCGTGGTGAGTACAGTAACAATCTTTATTTTTTACTTTAATATTCTTACTGCCTGTTTTATAGTTTAGTAATGTACGTACTGTATGCATTAAGTTAAAGGGAAGGTTTTAAAAGTCTACATGTTGTAACCTATCATATTTTTTTTGTTTAAAATTTACATTTACGTACGTAAAACAATCTCTCTCTCTCTCTCTCTCTCTCTCTCTCTCTCTCTCTCTCTCTCTCTCTCTCTCTCTCTCTCTCTCTCTCTCTCTCTCTCTCGTAAATTGTTTTCCTGCTTTGCTACGTACAATACTGTATAATTTATATTTGTAAGGTAACATATTTTGTAAATGCTTTTACTGTAAATACTGTATGTACTGTATCATTATTTATCACTATCATCATGCGCGTTAAATGCCTTGTTTGTTCTGAGCGTGGTTGTTTACTGAGCGTACACGCCGTCGTTTCAGGCGGCGTCATAAAGAAAAAGATTTCATTTGGAAGTCCTAAGAAAAATACGTAAACTAAAACATTGGTAATAAAAAAATCAACATACAGTACTGTATAATCAATATAATCGATGCAAAAACTAACCTATACATATATGTGTACACTAAATGAGTTTGTTTCTTCATTATGATCAGAGATGAATGTAAACAAAACATTGGTTGCCATTTTTTATCGTGCTTTTTAGGTGTTTAGGAAACGCATGATATAAAATCGCCTTTAATATTTGTGCCTGTTTTAGTTTAGGGTGCTGTAGTACATGCATTAAGTGTTCTGTACATTAAAGGGTGGTTTGTTAACAGTACTACGTACAAGGGAAGGTTTTAAAAGTCCGAATATACATGTTAAATAAATAGGTAAATATGATGTCACTACTTCGCGGATTTTCACCTATCGCGCCCGCGTCTGGAACCTATCTACCGCGATAAACGAGGGTTCACTGTAATAGTAAAAATGCTAAGATGGGCCAATGTCTGTTCGGTACCACTATCAGCCCGCTTCATTCCAGACTGGAAGAACATGCTCGCCGACAATCTGTGCACAGCATCTCAGATAAGGTATACCGAATGGAGTTTGGATCGCCATGTAGCCAACAAAGTCCCGACTTTACGAGGTCTTCCAACTAGGGGGTCTGTTCACAACGCTCCTGAATCTCAGGCTACCGTTACTCACCAGCCCTAGACCCCAAGGCTTCCTGGCAACAACGGTTGGTACAACAATGACGTTTATGCTCGTCCCTAGAACATCGGTCAACCTCTCAAGGACTCTCCTAGCTCCGCTATGGCATTATGCTGAACGGTCTCCAAACCTTTAGCAGCTCATGATAGAGCCTCCAAGAGAACTCTCTCCACATAACAGACAACCCACTTCGACACCTACCACAAGCTATATCTTTGCTATGATGGTACGCCTGAAGACTACCCAATACCTTTTTGCGAAAAGGTTGTCTAGATATCTGAGGAATTCCTCAGCATCAGTCTACTAGGCAGTATCTTGTCTTGTGTGGTTGGCGTCATGTGAAAGTGTCTCTCCACTCGATACCTCGATTCTAGCAATAGCGGAATCCTCAAGTATATGCAAGAGGAAAAGGCCCCCTATTCAGTTTCGACAGGTAAAGATGATCACTCATTCTTGAGCCTTCACCTTCAATCTGAAAGAAAGGGACACCCTCTCATCGATAGACTTTTCCTAACTCATACGGACTTACAACTTGCCTTTCCCCAGTCGGAATTGAGACCTTCCTCTCAGAACATGGTTCAAATCTCCGATCCCTAAAGGGACCTCCTTGTGTTCCACTTCACCAGGCAACAAATTTTCTCCTGATTTAAGAACATAAAGTTCCTACACACTCGGACAGCAACTATACGAGTCAAGGAACTTCATAGTCTCTCTTTCGACATCGCCCATTATTGAGAAGGGCGAAAGACAATGTTCAATTTCGTCCCCGAGTATGTCACCAGACACAGTCTCCATAGGTGACTGATCCTACACAAGTCTCAACTAGGTAAGGGACGATCCAGATCATCCGTTACTGTACCCAGGGTAAGGTATGAGACTTTACCTAAAGAAAACGGCAACAGCCTGCCCGGGTCCCTCCTCTTGTCAGCACTGGGAGAGACTAGAGGAGGATCACCGTAACATCACCTCGACATGACGACTCACAGTGTTAGGGGCATAACTATGCCCCTGGTCATTCTTAGCAGATTACTCTGTGACGCAGGTTTTACAAGAAAGGATGTGAATGCTCCAGGTGACTTTCACAACCTTTCTCCTGCAAGACGTAACCCACAGGAACTCGATACGATCTCTGTCGGTCTGGTGGTGACTGCACAACAGTTGGTTGTATACCTTAAGCTTCTTATTAGACAAGTAGCAGAAGGTTGAGGGCACTGTTACCCGGATTTAGTCTGCGTGAATGAAAAGATTTGACTGGCTCTTATTCTTTTCTTCATCCTACCCTCTCGTGTGGAAAGCAGTATCCTGGGTTCTCTGCATAAGCTGACCTCAAACCACTGTAGGTAAACCATGCTCCCTTGTGTACCCAGTGTTAAGCTAATACTGTTGCGTCCCCATACCCTGGCGAGGGGGTATTGGGAAGTCTTGGTTACATCAGGTTTTTCTTACATAGACTCGGAATAACTTTACCTAGACCGTCACACTTCTACACGTCTCAACACACAGCTTGCGTAGGGCGCGGACCTTGCGTAGCAAGGTTTAGCGAGGGCAGGGACTCCTTATTTTTGAGCACTAACATACCCAGATAAGGAGTCCCCGGGCAAAGCCAAAAGCTAGAATAGCTAGGACGTCCACCCTTCCTAATGGGTGAGTCACCCCTAATAAATAGCGTGGTTTGTATTCCAGTTACTGTATTGAGTAAATGACAAATTCGTAGATAATTTGTATTTTTCCTAATTATACAAACCTTAGCTATTTTTACAAACTTTCCCGCCATCCCTATCCCCCATGAAGTCCTACCTCCAAGCAAAGTGACTAAATCACAGGTGTGTGAACGGGAGTGGTAGCAAGCTACCCCCCTCTACCCCCGCTAACTAGCGGTGTGGGTAGTTAACCCTCCCTAAATTTTAATGGCTCGTCATTTCAGCTCCGCCGAAAGTATAACCCCTAATAAATAGCTAAGGTTTGTATAGTTAGGAAAAATACAAATTATCTAAGAATTTGTCATGTTAATAATTTTGAAAAGGCCAGTTTATTGTATATGGTAAGCATGGTTTTGCCTAGGGCATTGACTGGATTTTACTCTTACTCATTTTTGTTTCAGAAATACTCTAAACCTAAGAGCCATTTTCCTCTCGATGATGACGGCGATTCATTTATGTCATCTAGTGATGAAGACGACGGTGATGAATATACACCACCATCGTATAGGAAGGGGAAAAAGGTAAACTTCTGTTTCAAGTTAATGATAGATAATTTTAACAATAAGAAAACCTTTTGAAAGCTTTAGATATAATTTGTGACACATAAATTCAGCACAAAGTATTTTTACATTCAATGAAAGCATGATACAAATTCTTTCCTATGATATATTAGATCCTACACAAATACAAACTATCATCCTTTAATAGGAGTTTGTCTTCAGCAAGCTGCCCTACTACTGTGAACGTATTTTTGTCCGTGGTGTACCAATTTACAGTACATGGTCTTCGTGGGTGGGCGAATCCACGAATTTACTAATCCAACAAAAATTTTTATACACGGTCAGATTTTGGTATTGAACTTTGACACATTCGATTTGTGTTGGTGACCTATATTTTCTAAACCATTGTGGATTACTAATTATTTTTATTTGTTATTGTGAATATGTTTGATTTTGATGCGCACTATAATAATAATTTTTTCTTGTGTAGGTTTAGTCATTTTCAGAGATTATTTATTTTTAATTTTTTTTCCTATATATTGAATTTTTCAATATTAAACTTAGCCGGTGATCATATAAGCTGTCAGCTCTGCTGCCCGACAGAAAAACCTAAGGACAAAATACGCCAGCGATCGCTATACAGGTGGGGGTGTACATCAACAGCGCCATCTGTCGAGCAGGTACTCAAGTACTCCATGTCAACACAGAACCAATTTTCTCTCTGTCGTGCCACTGGCAAGACCTACTAAATACGCTGTTACTAACTGGATTTGTTTTCACAACTATTTGGTGAAGTACACTATTCTAGTTTTGAGCTTTCGCTATGCAGGGGTTTTATTTTTCTCTCAAAACTTGAACTCGTTTTGGATAGATTTAATTATGGTGACAAAGAGAGTATGGACTCTCTTTCACTTTTAAATGGCCGACCCTTCCCTTAGACGGAAGTGTGTTTAGGTTTTTAGTAATTTTGCTTAACACGTTATAGATCTATATATTTTATATCTCTCCGCCTTTATTAGGCCTCTTCGATTAACTTTCCATTTATTATAAACATATAAAAAATAAATTTTTATGTTTTGTTTATATGCGACCTTTCCTGATAGTAGGCGGTCCTAACTTGGAACCGAAGTTAATCAACGTTGAGCCCGTTATATCGGTTTTAGCCTTTAAAGAATTTAAAACTTTTTAAATTTAATGTTTTATGAAAGAATTTCTTTGATAGTCTACGTACTGTTTTCAAAGATGAACTAACGTTTAGTTTTTTTAGACTATGCAGTTGTTGACGTTCAGGACGTTCAACATGCGCTCTATCGTTACGATAGAGAGAGAGTCTATCAAGGTTTCACTTTGCAGTAAGAGTAAATCGATTCTGACGTTTCGTTCATTCTTTCTTAACTTAAATGGTTTAAATTCTAAATTAAAGGAACTTTTTATTTGGAAAACCTTTCAGTTTTTTCCTTTAGCCAAATAACATGTTTTTTTGACGATATATAATTGGGCTCTTCTCTCAGGTGCGAAATCAAGAGAGAAAGAGAGAGAGAGATAGAGACGGAGGGAGTGAGAGGAGAAAAAACGTTCCGTTCAAGCGGGTAACGTTGTTCTCGTGTTACTCTCCTCCCTAGTCGCTGTACGGGGAAGAAGGTAAAACGTTTCTAGGGTTTTATTCTTGTCCCCAGGCTATGTGCGGTGAGAGATTGTAAACGTAGTTTATTTGAACTAGTGTTTAGTCTCTTTCCCAGCCACTGAATTCTTTATCTTTATATATGTTTTCTGTTTTTGCTAGTATTAATGAGCTGCATTATACGACTGTTTTCGCAATTACTACCTTTTAATGAAGGGTAGAATTGCGTGTTTCAGGTAGAAATCAGTAAAAGTTTCGATTTCAGTGAAATAAGTGCAAAACAGAAAATCGAAGTGATAAAGTGATATGCGCAAAGTGTTACAGTGTTGCGTCCGAGGGTTCGTCTGTTCGTGCCTGTCGTTCACCTAGTCCGGGACCTCTTGCAAGCTCCCAAGCCCAGGGGAGAAGTAATGTCGAACGTCTTATGGGTTCGTCAGGCCTTGATCAACGAACAGACGTTTTCCCTCCGTGGTTTCGGGCGTATCTACCCAAGATCGCCCCACCCACACAAAGACGAGAGAGCCCATTTACTTCTCGTCTGCGGAAGAGGTTTCTCGTAAGAAACCATGGACCAAGGTCTCGCAGCTTATTAAGCGCAAGTCGGTCCCTTCCGCGCAAGTCCAACGGCCCAGTTGTAGCCACTGGGTCAGTTCGGACTCGCTGCAGTCTTCCGACGACTGCTCACCTCCTAAGAGAGGCAAAGCGGTACCGCAACAGGCAGTAACACCGTCTGTTGCCGCACCTGCTACTGTAGACCCTAAGTGGTCTTTGCTGCAGACCATGCAGACACAGTTAACATCTTTAATGCAGGACTTTCGTGCGGAGAAGGTTGACGCTGCACCCGTTAGCCTACAACCAACCACGGTTGTGCGTTCAGTTGACTCTGAGGCTACCTTCTCCCGCACTCCAGCTGTGAGAGTCCCGCCACCCATGCGCAGTGTACCCTGCCAGCCGCATGTTGACGTTCAGCGACGCACGGAACCCTCCGTTGACGTTCGCGAGTTACAACAACAACCTAAGTTGTTTTGTTTTGACGCGGTGCGTCAACCTCCGCATTCTAGAGTTGTTTTGACTGCTCAGTATAGACAGTCAAAGCAGTCTCGAGTGAACACTGTATGTCCTCACGCACCTGTTGTGGTTGACAGTTCAGTTGTTGACAGTTCACAGACTGTCAAGCAGTTACATGACGTTGCCTTCTGGTCTGCTACTAATGCACCAGTGCTGTATGTCCTCACGCACCTGTTGTGGTTGACAGTTCAGTTGTTGACAGTTCACAGACTGTCAAGCAGTTACATGACGTTGCCTTCTGGTCTGCTACTAATGCACCAGTGAGAGACTCACTGAGATAACCTAGCTTTTATCGGACAAGGTTCCTGTAGATGAGAAAGTGCTGTTCTCCCTCCTACTGATATTCCTTTGAGGACTCTGTCATTTGGAGAGGAGCCTTAAGCTGCTTAGCCTCCTATGGACTTTAATTAAATCATGATGATTTTTTAAGGATCTTCGTCCGGATCTTGTAACTGCTGCTCCTCGTTCGCCTAAACGTCAGAACTTACACTAGGCCTAGCTACTTCGAAGCCGTTGTTGTTAAGCTAGTGCTCTCTCGCTCTCCTAGAGAGCGTTACGTTGGCTAGGCGACTGGTTTTTGCACCAGGAGGAGTTTTAGGGATACAGCCTTTGATTTCCCTTCTTTTAAACTGGCTTATAGAGCGAGAGTCTGATAGGACACGAGAGAAGTTCTCGGCTTGGGAGTTCTTGCCTCTGCCCAGATAGACTTCTCAATTCTGGTAGACTCGCCCTGGCGCCTAGCCAGGAGACGCTCCAAGTTGTTTACAGGTCAACTTCTCACTTTTGTCGAGCCTTTGAAGTTTTGCTGTACTATTATGTCACACATAACAAGGCTTCCAGGGATGGTAAATGGTTCCGCCTCAGTCGCTAACCCCGTCTGTTGCCACACCTGCTCCCGTAGACCCTAATGGGCTTTGCTGCAAGACATGTAGTCCAAGCTTGTGTCCTTGATAGAGGACTTAAATGCGGAGAAGAACCTTCTGGCCAACAACCTTCCAACCGGTTGGTTGTGCGCCCTGTTGACGCTGAGGTATCCTACTCGCGTCTGCCAGTTTAGGTGGTTCCTCCACCGATGCGACCCAGTGCGGGTTGCCAGTCGTACGTTGACGTTAAGCGACGCTCGGAGGTGGTTGTTGACGTTCAGTGTGTCACTAGGAAGACGTTCAACAACCAGCAGAGGTGACTTGTTGTGATGTTGTGACGCAGTGCGTCAACCTCAGCAACCCGGTAGGGTGTTGACTGCACAACCCAGACAGTCTAGACAGTTCGGGTTGACGCTGTACTTCCTCGCGCACCCATGGTTGTTGACAGTTCACAGACTGTGCAGCAGTGCCATGATATTGCGTCCGGCTCCGTCACGCATCCACCAGTGCGACCGGATTCAGCGAGTCAGACGTTGCCCACTCCGTTGCCGTTTCCTCATCAGTTTCGGATGAGGAACCCTCTGATGAGGACGTTGCTGAACAAGACGATCATCCCCCAGCCCTGCTATCCATCCAGAAGATGCTGAAGAAGGAACGCTGCCCAGTCAGGCTGTGGATGAGTCTGGTAGGGACACTGTCATCCGTGGATCAATTTGTGTCACTAGGAAGACTACACCTCCGTCCTCTTCTATACCATCTAGCTTTTCACTGGAAAAAGGACAAGACGCTAGAAGCGGTCTCGATCCCGGTTTCCGGAAAGATAAAGTCTTGTCTGACTTGGTGAAAGGACTATATCAACCTTAGAGAGGGTCTTCCCCTGACTGTTCAGACTCCCAACCACGTTCTCTTCTCGGACGCATCGGACGTAGGCTGGGGTGCGACATTAGACGGTAGGGAATGCTCGGGATTATGGAACTCGAGTCAAAGGACAATGCATTTCAACTGCAAGGAGCTATTGGCAGTACGTCTGACCTGGAAAAGCTTCAGGTCTCTCCTTCAAGGCAAAGTGGTGGAGGTGAACTCGGACAACACCACGGCTTTGGCGTACATCTCCAAGCAAGGAGGGACCTACTCTCTGACATTGTACGAGATCGCAAGGGACCTCCTCACCTGGTCAAAAGGTCTAGACATTTCACTAGTAACGAGGTTCATCCAAGGCAACTTGAATGTCATGGCAGATTGTCTCAGTCGGAAGGGACAAATAATTCCAACAGAATGGACCCTCCACAAGGATGTATGCAAGAGACTTTGGGCCACCTGGGGCCAGCCAACCATAGATCTCTTCGCAACCTCGATGACCAAGAGGCTCCCAATATTTTGCTCACCAATCCCGGACCCAGCAGCAGTTCATATAGATGCCTTTCTACTAGATTGGTCACATCTAGATCTATATGCATTCCCTCCGTTCAAGATTGTCAACAAGGTACTGCAGAAGTTCGCCTCTCACGAAGGGACAAGGTTGACGCTAGTTGCTTCCCTCTGGCCCGCGAGAGAATGGCTCACCGAGGTACTTCGATGGCTAGTAGACGTTCCCAGAACACTTCCCCTAAGGGTGGACCTTCTACGTCAGCCACGCGTAAAGAAGGTACACCAAGGCCTCCACGCTCTTCGTCTGACTGCCTTCAGACTATCGAAAGACTCTCGAGAGCTAGAGGCTTTTCGAAGGAGGCAGCCAGAGCGATTGCTAGAGCAAGGAGAACATCCACCCTTAGAGTCTACCAATCGAAGTGGGAAATCTTCCGAAACTGGTGCAAGTCAGTATCCGTATCCTCGACCAGTACCTCTGTAACTCGAATAGCTGACTTTCTCTTATATCTGAGGAAAGAACGATCTCTTTCAGCTCCCACTATCAAGGGTTACAGAAGCATGTTGGCATCAGTCTTCCGTCACAGAGGCTTAGATCTTTCCAACAATAAAGATCTACAGGACCTCCTTAAGTCTTTTGAGACCACGAAGGAGCGTCGTTTGGTTACACCTGGTTGGAATTTAGACGTGGTACTAAGATTCCTTATGTCAGACAGGTTCGAACCGCTACAATCAGCCTCCCTGAAAGATCTCACCTTAAAGACTCTTTTCCTGATATGCTTAGCCACAGCTAAAAGAGTCAGTGAGATTCATGCCTTCAGCAAGAACATCGGATTCTCATCCGAAACGGCTACATGTTCTACAACTTGGTTTTCTAGCCAAACACGAGCTGCCTTCTCGGCCTTGACCAATATCGTTCGATATTCCAAACTTATCGTATGGTTGGAAATGAACTAGAAAGAGTCTTATGTCATGTAAGAGCTCTTAAGTTCTATTTAAAAACCTTTACGAGGCCCGTCTGAAGCTTTATGGTGTTCAGTTAAGAATCCATCTTTGCCTATGTCAAAGAATGCTTTATCCTATTTTATCAGACTGTTAATACGAGAAGCTCATTCCCATCTGAATGAGGAAGACCAAGCTTTGCTGAAGGTAAGGACACACGAAGTTAGAGCTGTCGCAACTTCCGTGGCCTTTAAACAAAATAGATCTCTGCAAAGTATAATCGACGCAACCTATTGGAAAAGCAAATCAGTGTTCGCGTCTTTTTATCTTAAGAATGTCCAGTCTCTTTACGAGAACTGCTACACTCTGGGACCATTCGTAGCAACGAGTGCAGTAGTGGGTGAGGGCTCAACCACTACAATTCCCTAATTCCATAACCTTTTTAATCTTTCTCTTGAAATGTTTTATTATTGTTTTTGGGTTGTCCGGAAGGCTAAGAAGCCTTTCGCATCCTACTTGATTTGGCGGGTGGTCAAAGTCATTTCTTGAGAAGCGCCTAGATTAGAGGTTTTGATGAGGTCCTGTTGTATGGGTTGCAACCCTTGATACTTCAGATCCTAGGGGTTGCTCAGCATCCTAAGAGGATCGCGAGGCTCCGTAAGGAAGACGTACTTAAAAAGGCAAAGTAATTGTTCAAGTCGACTTCCTTACCAGGTACTTATTTATTTTATGTTTGTTATTTTGAATAACTGCTAAAATGAAATACAAAATACTTAGCTCTTAAATGTAAACATATAATGCTGGTCTCTACCCACCCCCCTGGGTGTGAATCAGCTTATATGATCACCGGCTAAGTTTAATATTGAAAAATGTTATTTTCATTAGTAAAATAAATTTTTGAATATACTTACCCGGTGATCATATATTAAAGGACCCTCCCTTCCTCCCCAATAGAGACCCAGTGGGCCGAGGAGAAAATTGGTTCTGTGTTGACATGGAGTACTTGAGTACCTGCTCGACAGATGGCGCTGTTGATGTACACCCCCACCTGTATAGCGATCGCTGGCGTATTTTGTCCTTAGGTTTTTCTGTCGGGCGGCAGAGCTGACAGCTTATATGATCACCGGGTAAGTATATTCAAAAATTTATTTTACTAATGAAAATAACATTTTTTCATATATTTTTATTTTTTCTGAATAAAAATAAAATGAAAAACATTGTTTTTTATTTCATATTGATTTTAATATTTTCATCAATAAATAAAAATGCGTTACATAAAAAAAAAAGTATTAGCTACTAATATGCATAAAGTAGGTTCTTTGGTCTTGCCAGAGCCAGTTTTCAACCACTGCGTTAACGACATGTTTGAAAGTGATATGCCTACTAACTATCTCGTCTCTATTTAAAGGCTGTTAATTACCACTGAGTAACAACAAAAGATTTTGAGTAATGTTTTACCTTGGGATGCTATATTAGAAGAAATTGGGTAGTTCTGTAATTTTCTTTTTTCGGCGGCGACATTATAACCATTTGTAGTGATAAGTAATCCCTTAATTAGCGTTAATTGTTAAAATTTTTAATAAATGAATGAAAGCAATGCATTGCAAATGAACACTTTATCATAATTGGGGTTCAACTAATAACCAAAAAGGTAAAAGTTCCAAAACGGAAATCCACAAATTTATTAATCCACGAACCAACATTTTTTTATAAATCAACGAAAATTGGTACCCACGAACAAAAATACGTTCACAGTATATCACATCACTTTTCTTGGTCCACTAAGAGTGAAGCCTTGCTGATATCTGCTCTTTGCAATTGTTTAAAAGCTAATCATGAATGGCAGAAGCAAGGGACATTGACATTGCCTTAGCTAGCAGGACAATGGCCTAGAGACGGACCATATATACATATGATCAGCACCCAAGCCACATCTCCACCCAAGCTAGGACTAGGGAGGGCCAGGCAACAGCTGCTGATGACTCACCAGGTAGACCTATAGACCCCCCCAAACACCCTATCTTTAGTTCACAAGGAAGGTGAGGTTGCAGTCACTTAAGGAACTAACGAGTTTGAGTGGAACTCGAACCCAAGTGTGGCGATCACCAGACAGAGACATTACCAATAGGCCAGTTTTTATGTGTTTTTCAGTGCTTTAGCCTGGTAATACCTCTAGATACAAAATTCATTCCAGAGCTTCTTTCGTATCATGAATTTTTCATATACTGTCCCCCTCCCTTGAAATTGGGGGATTAGGGACCAAAACCCTCGCAAAAAGGGCAACTTTGTGAATACTGTACTTCAAACGTCATTTAAACAATCTTTTAACTGCCTATTTTGATATATAAAGCTTTTAATAACATCAAGAAATATTATAAACAATTTAGAATAATTTAAGAATAGTTATAAGAATAAACACTAATAACAAACTACCATAACACAGTACTTACAGTACAATGCTGTACATATGAGAAATATACAGTATTGTACTTTATTACAGTTACCCTTTCTGTAGAGAGCTTTCTTTTCTATCACACATAAACAAACCTCTTTCATATCTTTAACAGTTGTTAATTTATTGTATAGTACAGTCAAACCTCTATCTACGAAAGAATCTGCTTACGAAATTTGCACCTCACGAAAGGAGATGTGAAGAATTTTATGACTCGGATCATGAAAAATGTTTCGGACAATGAAAGGCGGTACAGAGCGGGAGCCTACCCGTATCCGAGACGGATTTTAAAATTCGCGCGCTGCCAGCCTGTAAACTCACTACCATCTTCTTGCGTTCCCATTGGTTTTCTCCCTATTTGGATCCTAGTTACCACCATGAGATCCTGCTTTCATATTGGTCAACATCTACTCCACTGTATCCCATCGTGCATCTACGCACTGGCGTTCCTATGTCTTTTCGTTCCGGCAGCGGTATCGTACGCATTGACTTGGTGTTTGTGATTTCGCTTTCGTAACAATTTTACTGTACGTGCTGTTATCGTGTGTGATCCTACGATATATCATTAGCCAAGGGTCCCAAGAAAGTAGCTGATGTTAAGGGAAAGAAGAGGATGATGCTTTCCATGAAGATGAAGATGGAAATAATCAAGAAATACGAGGCCAGCATGCGGTTAAGTATGCTTTCGAAGAAATATGGCCAAAATCCATCTATGATAGGAACAATCCTAAAGCAGAAGGAAGCTATCAAAGCAGCAACACCTTTTAAGGGCATGACTTTTCTCCAGCAAGAAGAGCCACCTCCATGATGAGATGGAGAGACTGCTGCTAGTCCGGATACAGGACAAAGCAATGGCTGGAGACACTATCACCGAAGTGATAATCTGCTAGAAAGCCAGCGCCATTGTCGGTGATCTCATGCATGCTCAGACCGAAGCCGACGCAGGAGAAGGAACATCGAAGCAGGAAGTCCCAGAGTTCACGGCTGCTTGTGGATGGTTTGAAAAATTTAAGAGACGCTCAGGCATTCATTCGGTGGTGCGTCTTGGGGAGGCTGCAAGCTCGGACACGAAAGCGGCCGAAGCGTTTGTTAAGACGTTCAACTAGTTAACTGTCCGGGAAGGCTACAGTCCCCAGCAAGTTATCAATTGTGACGAGACTGGGCTTTTTTCGGAAAAAAAATGTTTCTTTGAACGTACGTCAGGGCAGAAGAAAAGAGGCTACCTGGGCATAAGCCAATAAAGGATAGGCTTACCCTTCCACTCTGTGCAAAAGCCAGTGGGGATTGCAAGGTTAAACCCCTGCTGGTGTATCACTCCGATACTCTTTAAGCCTCCAAAACCCACAAAGTCACAAAGGAAAGTCTAAACGTGTTGTGGTGGGCTAATGGAAAAGCCTGGGTAACCAGACAATCTTTTATCGATTGGATAAATATTTGTTTTGGCACGGCTGTGAAAAAATATTTGGAAGAGAAGCGCCTCTCTATGAAATGCCTGCTGGCACTGGACACTGCCCCTGCTCACCCTCCTTCCCTTCATAAAGATATTGCTCCACGATTTTCCTTCGTCAAGATTTTCTATCTTCCACCGAACACTACCCCTCTCCTCCAGCCCTTGGACCAGCAAGTGATTTCCAACTTTAAGAAACTCTACACGAAATATCTCTTCAAGAGATGTTTCAAAATCATTGAGAGCACAAACCTCACCTTGGAAGGAGCATTTTAACCCTGGATAGGTACGCTCCTTGGACACCCCTTTAAGGGTATACTCGGTCGTGCGCGACCCCGACTCCGAAAAAAATTCAGGAAAAATTTAGTTATGCATCAATCTGTATTGTTTGACTTGCTAAAAATACTTCAAAGAATGCTAAAAACTACTGAAAATATAAATGATACACATCTACAAAATAACTATTTATTGGAAATATATTAAAGATTTAAGTATACAAAAAAAAGACGACGTAAATATTCACAAAAAATAGAAATATACATATACACATAAATCCCTTTAGGGACACCTTCTTAGATGGCAAAGCAACAGCGTGTAATTGCTGGAAATGAGTTGGACCCATAGAAGTCAAGATCTGAAATGAGAAAAAAAGGGTAACTTTTTTTGGCCAAAAAAATTTGTCCAAATTTCATGAATTTTTTTGGGTACCCAAATGAAACAGGAAGAGGCAAATTTTTTTATAGAATAAACTCATATTATCCTAGAACAGAAATACATAATAAAATGTGCACTAAGATGTAATTTACTGTTATATCAGGGGCGAAATCTAAAGGTCATTTTTTGACGGCCTAGTTTCACAATGTAAATTTCTTATGAAAATCATTGTGTATCCTATAAAATATGATATTTATGCATTAAAATATACCAAAATATCACGAATTCTATACAGAACAAGAATATATAGAGATATGCCAACTTACCTTTCGGGTATGTCAACAAAATGGCCGCAGACCGCAACAACTCTTACAGCCCAATCTACCACTTGAAATGAAGAATGGGTTTGCAAACTCCATATTATCATCAACATCTCTTTTTAACTCCATTAGAAGTGTGTTGATGATATCCATGCCGAGGGAATACTGCCTGCTGGCCATTATTGAAGATAAATTCAAAATAAATAGAAAAAAATCAAATTTGCAAAAAATAAAAAAAAAAATCAGAAATTAGCATTTGAGGGAAAATGGACCTCATGGCAATATATGGCATCTAAGCCAAAACCAATGTCATGCAAGTGGTAGACACACCATCCATCCACACTTTCCAACTATAAAGAACCAAACAAGTATCAACACTGTTCGACAATTTATAATTATGTAATAACTTTGCTGTTTGATCACTTACCCCTATAAAGGTATGTCAGGGTCGAGGTCGACCCCTGGGGACCCCCCAGGAGGGAAATTAGACGAAAATCAGTCCTAAAGCAGACAATGGCATGTAGACTAGTCACCCCTTGCAGGTCGATCACTTCCATATTCGAGACATACGACCCATCATACCATTCCAGGGTTAATATTGTCATATGCCTCAAAATGATCGATCAAGCTTGGCAGGAGATTTTGAGGCGCACCTTGAACTCTGCTTGGAGGAAGCTGTGGCCTGATGCTGTCTCCGCACGAGATTTCGAGGGCTTCCACGCAGACCACACTGAAGACGATTCCGAAAATGTTGACGATCCTGAACCTGATGCCCAATCTGAAGTTGGCCAGATCGTTACACTCGGGAAGTCCATGGGTCTGGAAGTTGATGAGCTTATCCAGGGGCACCCAGAGGAACTTACGACGGTTGACCTGAAGGAGTTGGAGGCCATGCGAGTGAACATCATTTAGGAAGAGTACAGCGGTGGAGAGGAGGATGAGCCACTGACAATGGCAGAAATTAAAGAGGGTCTAGATGGCTACTTTAAAATGGTCACTTTCGTAGAAAAGAGACACCCAGAAAAAATTCTCACAGATCGTGCGCTTGAGTACTGTAATGAAGTTTGCCTGTCATTTATAAATCTGTTTTGTAAAGTTAAGTGCTTAAGCTTTCTGCCACTTGTACGTAAACGTTTTCCGCCCTTTTCATCCTCCTCTACCGCCCCACACTTTGCTCTCGGACATCGCCTCCCTCCAAAGGTAAGGTTTGACATTTTTGTTACTTTATTTTTACTGTTTGCTCTAATTAGACTTTTTTTGAGAATATCAATGTTACTTTATTATTAGATGATCAAAATATAGTACTTTTCTTATATTTAGTACATTTAGGTCTGAATATCATTTATAAAATCATTTAATGTGGTGTTTTTCTAGGGTCTGGAACGAATTAGGCTTTTACATGAAAAAGGCGACTCGCTACACGAAAAAATCACTTCACAAAAGCCCTTACGGAATCAATTAATTTTGTGTTGTGAGGCATCATTGTATAGTAATACAATAAATAACCTCCGTGTTTTTTTTATACACAAGTATTTCTAAGCTATTCTATTGTAATTATTAGACAAAAAGGAAAAAATGTGTTACAATCTGTTATTTATTTACCAAAATGAAAGAAAAATAAATCGCTAATACGTTTGATATGCATATGTAGCAGCATTGTGCGTTTGTACATACAATACAGATTTGTTCATAGTGTTTTTAACTAAAAAATGTACGTACAGTAACCTATTGATGTAAAATTCACTGTAAATAATTAATCATCGGGTTGAAAGAAAAAGTATGTTACGATCTGTTATTTATTTACTGAAACGATAGAAAAATTAATCGCTATGTGTTTGATATGCGTAGTAGCATTGTGCGTTCGTACATACAATATAGTTCTGTTCATTGTGGTTTTTAACTTGAAAAATATACTTATTAGTGTAATTGTAAATAAATTATCATGAGATTAAAAGAAAAAAATATATTATGATCTGTTATTTATCTACCGAAATGAAAGAAAAATATATCACTAATGTGTTTGATATGCATAATAGCATGGTGTGTTTATACATACCACACAACAAAGTAATGTTTATTGTGTTTTTAACTTGAAAATGTACTTATTGATATTAGATTAATATAAATGAATAAGCATGAGATTAAAAGGAACCATATGTCACAATCTGATATTTATATACTGAAATGAAAGAAAAGTATTTTTCCAATATATAAAATTTTCTCAAATATTTAGTAGATAATTTCTCTATAGAAAATCTTGCGAATCTGTGATTTTGTGAATGTTGATTCGTGATTGGGGGTGGGGGGTGGGGGGCTGTAATGGGGTCAGTTTTACATGTGAATCGCCTAATTTGGGGTCAGTTTTACATGTGAATCGCCTAATTTGTTCTAAGCCCTACAAAATCATGACATTAAATTTTATGATAATGCTATACTCTACTAACTACAATACATTGTCAATGTATTTCAGCCATATTCCTTAGCAATCACACTTAACCGCATGCCAGTCTCATGCTTCTTGATTATCTCATGCTTTGTCTCCATAGAAAATATCCTCTTTGCCTGATCAGCAACATTCTTGGGACCCATGGCTAATACGGTACGAGTTGAATAATGCTACAGGACAACTATAAGTATGAAAGCAAAATCAACATAAATTCAATGTGAACGATAGCGCTGCCAAAACGAAACGTTCGAAGGACTTTGATACGAAGATGCTTGCTGAGAAAAACGCTCACCAATAGGAGAGCAGCAGGATGTTATAGCAGTAACTAGCATCAGGGTAGGGAGATAACCAATGGGAGAGCAGGAGAATAGTGGCGAGTTTACAGTTTGGTGGTGTGAATTTTCTTGGCAGCCTGGAGAATCGGTTGTTAATTTTTTTTGTTTACAGAGACTTTTGTATTGAGAGATATCACTGTACTTGAAGCACATCAAATGAAAGCATATGGTAAAGTGGAATTTTTTCTCACAAAGATACAAACCTTTTGAAGGGCTGTACTGACTGCTGTCTCTCTCCTGAAGAGATTCGTTGCGGAAAGAATGTCGTTAATGATCAGGGAGACGACTTCGTTAGTAAGTGTTACTTGTAACCCAAATGTTTGCTCTTTCCTTTGTTCCTAATAGTGATCTCTGCTGCATGTCTGACATGCCCGAGTTTATACCTCTCTACCGATAGTGTTTTACATACGCTTGTACACTGTATCAGTTTTGATTTTTCATGATTTCACTTGCTCTTCCATGCATTGTTGATAGACCAAACTGTGTAAGAATTCTAGGTTATGTTTTATTTTGTTTGATTTTTTGTGACATACTTGCTCGCAAGTCCTTGTACATGAACTCGATGATTGTTAAAGTTTAGTTGCATTCACCCTGCCTCTCAGTTATCACTTAACTGCTCACTTGCACAATTGGTGACCCTGGAGTGACTATCTCCTTCCCCAATTACCTCTCACTGCTGTGCCCCACGTGCTATAATGCCGCCCACCGAACCTGATTCTTCGACACATGCTGTCTCAATGAAACTGCCGCCCTTCGCCATTGGGAAAAACATTAGCCTGGTTCGAACATGCTGAAGTTCAGTTTTGCATCAAGAGCCTGACTCACTCAAGCACCAAAGCAAACTGTGTTCGCGCAGGTATCCCCGAGGACACTTTCCCGGTGGAAATCTCAGGATTGGCTTTGCGACTAATGGCACATCACAATAACGTACAATGCCCTTAAAACATACCTCCTTGAACAGTGTTTGCCATTGCAGGCTGCCTGTATAGCCAAATTTTTCCACTCTTGCAGCAACCGCTGGGAGACCAAAACACACTGCTCACTCTCTGGAAAATGACCATTACCACTCACCTGCGAACTACCTCAGATGGTTCTCCTTGGCAGGTGATCCTACTTTGTGCCCTATGGGTATGACAATGCCCATACTTGTACATCCTGTCTTCCTTGATGTTGATACCTTCCTCATGAAGGACCTGATAATCAAAGTCGACGCCCTTATGAATAGCCACTTCACCACCTTCAAGACCTTTATCTACACCTCCACTTCTGACAAAGAGGACAACCATTCAACATCAACTGGAGCCAATGTGAATGCTGTAGGACACAGGTGCCCACCCTGGGACGTGCTACTACCACCCCAGATTCGGACCTGTTGTGAAGAAATGTGTGAGTGTTTGTCAGTACCCAAAAAAAATGTGAAAGTAGGCCATTATTTGTAGCTTTGGCCTCCCCTGTCACTAATCTTTTCTTCTTACATGATACAGGTATGGGCATGCAATTTTTGGTAGACAGGGTTGCTTGCCATTCTCATCTACCAAAACCACTGTTCAGAATTCAATGTAGTCTGTCTAAGCCTGCTTATGTCCTCCTGGTAACTGACAATGGATCTGCGATCCCCACCCATGGGTTTCAGACACTCGCATTTTTGTTTGGATGCGCCATATATCAATGCAAGTTTCTCGTCACTGACATCACATTGCCAATTCTTGGTGGGGATTTCCTCTCCCATTTTCCACCTGATTGGTGTTGCTCACTGATAGTTAGTCTATTCAGACTTGTAGACTCTTACACGTCAACACCTCTTGAACAGGCATCCTCCGACCTCGCTCTCCACATCAGCGCACCCAAGGTTGCCTACTCCCACCTCCTCATGTCCTACCCAGAAATCTTCCGTAAAGAACTTTGCCAAACGCCCACGTTTCCCGCGAAACATGATGATTATCCTCATATTAAGATGACTGATCCCTCAGTGTTAGCTAGATTCAGGCGTCTAGCACCGGATCGTTTGGCATCCGCCAAATAAACGTTCACCAAAATGGAAGAAATGAGCCTTTGACAAAGGCCTCCCGCCTATGTTCATCACCCTTACACAATATACCGTGTGGTACTCACAGGCATTTGACCTTCCTAATGAGAGAATGCCTATGTGTGTGTGTGTGTGTGTGTGTGTATGTACGTATGTATGTATGTATGGTCTTAATTACTTATATATATATATATATAAATATATAAGTAATTATGACCCTACATACATACATACGTACATACACACACACACACACACACACATATATATATATATATATATATATATATATATATATACAGTATATATATATATATATATATATATATATATATATATATATATATTATGGCGTGAATATTTCTACATTCTTTATTGCTGCCTGCTTCGATGAGTGGGAGGAGGTATCACAGTTGAGAGTATTTGCATTTATAGCTATGTGTGAGAGATAGCCAGAGTTTATCCCCATCATTCCTGACTGTCTCCTAATTGTGACTCCGAGTCTCCTACTTTTAGACTAGAACGGAAAGCCTCCTCAGAGTCGGGACCCTCTCTATATTACAGCTTCAAGATAGGTAAATTTCTAACCTCTGTCTCATGTCTGCCCTATAATTATATCTGCAGAGATTCCCATCTTCAGAAGGTATTCTTTTTCAAAATATATATTGCTACTAGGGAATAAAATGGGGTTTGGGATCCATTATTCACTTTTATATTGTTTGTTGTTGGAAATAATGATTTAGTGTTTGAACAAATCGATATTCGATCATCTTTTTGGAACGACTAATGGTCGAATACCGAGGTATTACTGTATTAGTCCTTGGAGACCACACCGAATACTAATCACCCAAAAATTTGTTTTTGACGGAGGAAAATCCTCTTTTGGGGAAGATACTGTGTGGTTGCCAAGACTCTCCCTCCTCCCTAGCCTCATGTAGGGAGGGAGAATATTTTATTCTCACTTTGAGTTTGGAAAATGGTAGCTTGGCACAAATCAGTGCACAAGTAGTATTATTTTAGGTGATGACATTCATCCGTTGCCAAAAAAATTCAGCATTTAAGGTTCTGTGTTAGTTTTAATGGCCCTAGACTCCTAGGTCTCCCTTTTACACATTGAATTCATGTTGCGAATGTTGAAAAGCTGGCTCTAGAGCAGAGGAGACAATATTTCGTTGGTAGCTATTTATTTTTCGATTCTCCATTCTAGCCTTTAATAGGAAAGTCCTTGGAAACTCCACAGCACCTCGCCAAAGATAGGTTTTCCTTTGTTCAACCCAATTTCATAGACGTATAATCTGCATTTTATTTTTAAGGTATTTTAAATGTTTATGTATTCTAAAGATATATATTTTTGTTTTTGTTTTACAGGGATCACAAAGGAACAAAAATTTTGAGAGGGACTCGAATGCCTCCAATCCTTATTTATGGCCCATAAACATACGGGAGTATTATTAATGTGTTTTACAAAATAACAGCTGTTCAATGAAGAGTATTTTTTTAAAAATTATGTCTGTATGATGTCATAAGCTCATCTTTACTTAATATAATACATGTTTATTTTTATTGTATAGATATAGATCTTTTAAAGTTGGTAGTTATATACTATTTGTTATGAGAATTATATATTGTGATCATTTGCCTTCTAAATTGAACAAGCTATTAAGTGAAAGTGGCAACTTGAAGTCTAAAAATAAAAAAAAAAAAAAAAAAAAAAAAAAAAAATTGCAACCCATACTACTGTATCCTGTCTTGTGAATTTGCAGCCAAAATACTCACTAGCTGCTTAGAAGAGAGACACCGAGGACAGTGTTGGATAAGCCAACTTGAGAGAGAAGGTAAAAGATACTTTCAAGCCATCTCTCATCTATTTGGAGAGGAAAGGATCCCACCCAGTACCAAAATCTGTGTGGATCAGGGCAAGCCGCTTTGGTTCCTGTACCCTTTCCCCTTCAGCTTCACTGACAGCCAATTGCATGTGACCCATGGTTATTCTCAGAGAGCTAAATGCCCTTGGTGCTATGGCTCACATCCAGGAAGGGCGACAGGACTAATCACTGTTCACCTTTATCAACTACTAAGAAATTGACAAACTGGAATTCCTTCCCTCACCATTTACCTAGAGGATAGACTACCTTTTCTTTCACAAGGTATTTCGTTACTTCTGAAAGAGACACTGATACTGGTCAGTCGTATACGCTGTGCATTGTGCCAAGTTGGTCAGTGTTCGGTCCCCTCTCTGGGCTTGCTCTCTGTTGCACTACTGCTTTCATCATTTCTTAATTCATTGGCAGAACTTTTCCTTTTGTGGCATGACCAGCTCTGCATGAATTTGTAGTTTGGTTAAAAGATCCAAGAAATTTATGGTTCAAAGTGTTGGACTCCCCTTCCCTTAGCTTATCATTTTGTTCTAATTACACCTTTGTTCCTATGTGCCATGCAAACTCTTGTCCTTTAATTAGGGGTATCCCTGCAAGTGAGCTGGACTCTTTCATTCAAGTTAGATGACCAGCGGTTATCTAACTGGCTAGTGTGCGGTGCATGGAGCCGTTCCCCTTTGCAGTTGAAGATTCTTCAGTATTGTTTAGGCCAATGTCTAGTACTGATGCACAGACAACTGAAAAAACTTTGCAATTTTCTTTGACCCCCTCTCCCTCTGGGCATCTTGTAAGGGGCATAACTGTTTGCAGTCATTCATTTGTCCTTAAAAGAGGTCGTGACTTATGGTGTAGTGGTGGATGTAAACCATTTAGGGGAAGAAATGAGAGAAGCATTTGTTGGGGTCACACCGGTCAGTGCCCAAGATGATTCCAGGGAAGCCTCACTGCTTCTGTCTCTTTGGGGGGGTGGGGGGTGGGGGGGGATTGCTTCCCTAGGAGGTACACTGCAGATGTCAGGAAGACCTAGATCGGCATCGTCTGGTGTTTTAGTTTTCGCTGGTGCATGGAGAACCCCTGGTGTTTGCAGTTTCCTTTATAGGCTGAAGGCCATTGTGTGACTGTACAGTGCCAATAACGAGCTTGACTTAAGGAAGTCTTGGTCTTCCTTTGTTCTTTCAGGTAGGCCCTCCATGACTTTGTTAAGGGGGTTGATAGCTAAAGCTACGTCTCTCCTATTACCTCCTTTGCATTTATCCATGCCTAAACTGTCCCCAGTAATGCCAGTAGTGAAGGATGTGATGGTTTCCCCGGTGCCAAGGATCTTGATGTTTCCCTCCTTGAAACATATCGCAAGTTGGGTAAGTTGTTGGAGTTGGAAGCAGTGTCCCCAGCAGCCAATACAATAAAGATAAAAGAAAGAATAATGTCAAGAGGAGTGTTGCCCCTGGCCCTGATGTTTCCCGGGCCCTGATGTTTCCCGGGCCCTGATGTTTCCCGGGCCCTGATGTTTCCCTGGCCCAGTGCAAGTGATTTCCACCCCCTTCCCCTGTGTTATTCACCCTGACCTTGTGCCAGGGAGTCCTGAACCTATTTGTACTCCCTCAGTGTCAGTAGTTGTGCCTATGTGATTGTGGCACCTTATGAGTGCACCTGCCCCATCCCCTGTGACAGTGTGCGCCAGTGCTGTGGTTCCTGAAACCACACAAATAGGGCTTCTTATGACACCACCACTCTCTCGAGGGGGCCTTGATGGCACCCAAGTGGTTCCCGACCTCATGTTTTGGCCACCCCTTGTCCTGATTACTCCGGAGCCTCCAGCTACCAGAGTAGCTGGACAGAACAGAAGTATACTGCCTTTTACACTTTCTGTTCTAATGTTGATAGAGGAGGTTTGGCAACTTCCCTCTTCTTTTCTTGGATACGAAATGCTACCTCCTCCTCCTACTGATATGTAGTTTCTCAGTTCATAGAGAGGTTAGCATCATTTGAGGCTGTATGCGAGTGCATACACACTTTAGGTGACCAAGAATATGGATTGGAGGGCTTTGCTGCACTGGGCTGTGGTATTCCCTCTGCTCCAACCCACAGTAAGAGAAGTACCTGGTACTTCTCTTTTTCCTGGTTTCCATGCCAGGAGTTCTCTTTTCATTGCCGTTGACTGGCATGAGCGATCATTGGCCCACGATTACATTTCCGACTCTTGTCATATGGACTGCTGTAAGGAGCCCAAAGAAGGTCCTTGCACTCCTACTTAAGTGCAATGACCATGAGGAAGGTACTGGGGTACCACCGTAGGACTTCAGTCATTGATCGAATCCATCGTTCGAGTTACCTTGGGTGGATCTGGTGGACTTTGCCCTGGACTAAGCGGAAGATTAGATCTGTTCATCAGAGAATTCACTTTGTTCTAGCAAATTAAGCAAGAATTCTGTGTCTGTAAACTGGTGAGCTAATAAAAAGATTCATTTAATGGGGAAGGTCTTTAGTTTGTTTTATTTTTAATACTATGGTGCTTTGGCTCACAGGAATTTTGTTTACCACCATAATAGAGTTCAGTTAGGGAACCAGTATCAAAACTTTAAGTTTTTATCCTTTCCTTCTGATTTGGAGCAAAAGGGGCATTATCAGTATTTGTATACTAAATGATGAATACTTTTTCCATTATTTCTTTTCAAGAAGTTTGGTGAGGTCTATTTTTGGGACAAGTATTTCATGGTTTCAAAATCAATAGTATATGTCCAGATATTTGTATGTTAGTCACCTGTTGGGCATTTGAATGGAAAGCAGTGTAGTTCTTGCAGTCTGCATGGAGTTGTTTATAGTATTTGGGGATCCATAGGTTCAGAAGTTATTAGTGATGGAGAAGTGTGAAGGTTTTTCACAGGCCTAATAATTGTTCTGCTCTGCCTTCAGAGGAAGGGCCCACCAAGGTCAGATGCATGATTCCTCATCATGTAAGGCCTGCAGTCATAGTTAAAACTGCTAGGTATTAGCCTGTTGCCACTTTCCCAAATGTAGACAAAATTGTTACTTTCCAATGGGAAGATTGAGGTTTTATGTTTGTATGTATGGATCCCTTGCCATGCAAGTTGGATTACTTGTTTCAGGACTGGTCAAACCTGGACCTTTATGTATTTTTTCTATTCTTCAGGGTTTGGGCAGGGATAGTTAAGTTCATGGAGCCTTTGAACAGCCAGATGATACTGGTGCCTCCCTTTTAACTTTGGAAAGAGTGGTTTAATCTACAGTATGAGCTAGTTCCCTTGCAGAACCAATCATTTCACACTTGTTTCGAGAGCTGTTCACCCAAGTCTCCATGTATTTCATCTAAGCACAAGAAGACTGTCCACTGTATCATTAGAGTAAAAGGCATTTTTAGGCCCTCTTGATTGTCTATCTTAGGCCCCGTGAGGCTGTCTACCAATACTTGGTTTCAGAGATTAGTGGCTGGAATGGTTTGGTGACCAGAACAATTTCTTCCACATTTTCCATCTTTCCTGATTAGGAGAAATGGTGAGTTCTGCATCGGTGAATAGGTCTCTGTTTAGGGACGGTTCAGTTTTATTTAGTCATTTCTGATAGCATTAGAGAAAATGTTCCTAATTTGTTTTTTGGTGTTATCTATCCACAAATGCTTTGCCCTTCCTTATCTATAATTTATAACCGTAGCAGGCATTGAATTGCATTCCAGTGAAGTGAGGAACTTGAATGTACAGGTTTAAAATATTAGGAGTTTGGCAACTTTCAATTACTGTCTGATTTTTTTTCTTTGTAAGGGTTTCTTGCATCTGCTCAGTTGTGTTACCAGGTTTACATTTTTCCAAACACCATTTACCTCTGACGACTATACTTCAATGGATGAAAAAAAAAAGAAATAATTTAAGTATCCCTCTTTGTTATTCTTTCACCAGTAAATTTTTGTCTTAGAATAGAATTTTTATATAAATTTTTACTAATATATACATAATATATATATATATATATATATATACATATATATAATATATATATATATAATATATATTTATATATATATATATATATATATATCTATATATATATATATATATAGATAAATATATATATAAATGTATATATATATATATATATATTAATATATATATATATATATATATATATTTATATATATATATATTTATATTTATATATATATATATATATATATAAATATATACATATAGATATATATATATATATATATATAAATATATACATACATATATATATATATATCATATATACTGTATATATACATATGTATATATATATATATATATATATACATACATACATACACACACACACACACACACGTAAGTTACAGTCTAACTTCTTTATATGTGGATTCAGCGGCCATGAATTCACTTGAAAAAGGCCAAAAGAAAAGTTGGCAGAATAAATACTTCAAGAAGCTGAGATTAATTACCATTCTCCTTGAGCCAATGGAAAGCCCCTCCCTTATTCTAAGGTTTGATAGTTTTAAATTATATTCTATATTTCTTACTTAAATATGAAAAATGTTGCGTAGTGTTGAATTCATCAAATATCCTTTTATGATGTATGCAAAGAACCTTTCTTCTGTAAAAAATTCACAATTTTATCCAAGCAAATAAGAAAGTTGTCAGGTAAAATGTTTTATATAAATTTTCACCTTTTAATCTAGAACAACACTCTTTTGATAAAGGAAACTAATCACTTATGATAAAATGGCAATTATATTTTAGATAGAGTTCCTTCTTTTTATTTAGTGAGAGAGATTAAACTTATTTTTCAGAGTTTTCCATCTGCAGGTTTTATTGTTTGTCTGGTCAGTGGTTGTTCTCTCACGTAGGAACTTTGATTTTGAATATATATTTTGCTTTAGATTAAAGTATTACGAATGTGATAAAAATGCCATTGAATAGAGTTGAACTTATGTTATCATGTTTTGATATCTTTTAACAAAATCCAAATCTTTCGTTTAAAGAATTATTACATAAAAATGTTAAATGAAATCTATATTATTTGTCAATCTGAAATAACATAACTTATCTAAAAGAAAATTATTTAAGTGTATGATGTTGTAAGAACCATTAGATTTTAAATGTTTTAACATCTATTATCAGGTATTACTAAACATATGTATGTATTGGGACCCTCTTTTGAAAATTTTCATTACTGATATATTTATACAATATGTGTTTGATATTATGTGACACTTATCACCAAATAGTTTGCAGGTGCTGGTGATAGTTATTTTGCATTGCTTTGATTTTTCATTACTGATTTTCGTGATTATTGTTACCATACTGGAAAGTACAATGGTTTTACTGCAGCAATATACAGTAACTGTATATGTTTTCTATATTGGTTCTACTTCGCAGTTTAGTTTAGTACGGCACTTTGAATGACATAAGTATATCTGAGATAGTGAGATGGGGATATTGATTAACCCTTGATAGGTGTGGTGGGTCGTATACGACCCAACGAGGTTTAAAAAAAAAAAAAAAAGTTTTTTTGCCATAATTTTTCATCCGCATTGGTTGCGCGTGATATCGACCTGCGAGACCTCAGTTCAGTGTGCGCAGCAGTCGGGTCAGGACGCATTTCATCCCAGCTATTTTAATTGTGCTATTTCTGAGATACCCTCGGGTCGAGCTCGACCCATCAATACCTAACTAAGGTAAGTTGTTTAATATCAAAGTTTTTATATAATTATTGAATGTGCAGTAGTGTTTAGATGTGTATTAAAAAGGATTGTTGTAAGTGTTTATAAATATCTTTTACCCCTTATGTTTTTATAAAATAGTTTATAATTTTTCCTGTTTATGCAAGTTTTGTACCTTTTATGATAACGTAATTATGATCATTATTTTATTTTTTAATTGCTACCATGATATTTTTATGCAAATCTTCGAACAATTATATAAATAAATAACTCGCTGATATTAACCTATTTTTCTCCATTTCAGGTAGCCGATTTGGCCTTACAAGGTGGTGTGGTTGGCGGCCAGTTTTTGAGCATATCCAACATGTAAGCTGGCATAACTCTATGTATTCCTTTTTTTTTTTATATAAAATATGATATTGAAAAATTTCATAATATAACTCGGCAAAAAAAAGAAGAAAAAAAATTGCCCTTATATAGCAATAAATATCTAAGTGCAGATTCTTTTATACATTTTTTTTGTACGATAGTAATACAATATCCTATAAAAATTTCAGCCACTAACTATTTCATTTACTTACCCAAAATAAATGTTGAAAAGAGGATAGATTTTTTGACCCCCCCCCCCAAAAAAAAACCATACTTTTTTTTTCTCATTTCAGGAAGCGCTCCCTTGTTGGTTCCTCCTGCCCTGGATCTCAGCGAATGGTGCTCAATTATCGTAGAATAGTGTCAGTATATTTATATTTTAGGTGAATATTTTTTGTAAAGTCATTTTTTTGTATACTTATTTTGTTGATTTATTTGTAATAAATATTTATTTTAGACTTAGCTTTTATTTACTTTTTTTTAAGATTAGAATATTCTTTGAAATTTTTTGGGAACCTCGGGTCAAGGTTGACCCATCGAAACCTATCCAAGGTGGGGGAAATAATGATACTTATCCAGGGTTAATATTGCCAGTATAAGAATTTTTATATAATGGATTTCTTCCTCTTCTTTGACTACAGCTTTTTCTGCTATGCAGGGTTGCTATTTCTTGAAAGCCATTTCCAATTTCTTCTATCTCCAATGTCCTCCACTGTGAGATCTTTCTCCTCTATATCTGCTGTTACACACTCCATCCACCTTCTCTTTGGTCTCCCCCGCCCCCCTTCCTCCTACCTGGCACATCAGTCTCCAACACCCTCCTCCCAACATACTCCTGGTCTCTCCTCATTATATGCCTAAACCAGTGGAGTCTCTTTTCTTGGATTTTATTTGACACCTCAGTAACCTTAATTGTTCTCTGTACCAAGTCATTCCTAACCGTATCCAGTCTCCTGATCCCGGCCATCCATCTTAGCTTTCTCATTGCTGCAACATCCATTTTCTTTTCAAAGGTCTTTTTCATGGGTCAGGTCTCTGTGCCATATGTCATTGCAGGTCTCACTACAGTTTTATGTACCTTTCCCTTCAACTTTACATGTACCTTTCGATCACTCAATACTCCCTACATTCTCCTCCAATTATTCCATCCTGCTTGAATTCTGCTCTTTACTTCCATTTGGAGCTTTGCTGTTTTATCAACATATAACCCTAGGTACTTGAATTTTTCTGTCCTTTTTACTATTTCTCCCAGCAAATGTATGTGACTCAATTGATTCTGCAGGTTGCAACATATACACTGTTTTTGTTCTACTTATCTTTAGCCCTATGCTCTCCAATTCCATTATTCATCTCTTCAGCTTCCCCTCAATTCTTTTCTGGTTTCATCACACAGAACTGCGGACAGTCCTCGCCCAATGAACATAGCACTTTGCAAATTTTCAGACTTAGGGACATAATCTCCGCAAGTCAAAAACATGTTTATTAACTCCGTAGAGTTATATTTTTGAAATTAGCATCACTCCTAATTGGCTCCCAATCCCACCACCACCCACGCTGAGCAGTACCTACCTGTTTTATTCAAAATCCATTGTCTTTACAGTTGTGGTAGGTCTCTTTGGGATTTTTCATTGGCGCCTTGTTTTTTTTTTTGTTTTTTTTTTTGCCTTGTTTTAGTGAATCAGAATAATATTAACTATGTCTGATAAGAAGGCTGCCAGTAGTAATGCACAGAAGCGTAAACCTAGTAGTGACAGTGGTATTAGCGTAAAGAAAAGGCAAACTATTTCAATGGAAATGGAAGTAGCCATTATAAAGTAACTAGATAGATGTGGAAAGATGGCAAATATTGAGTGAGCATACAAAGTTAATCGGCCAACAATCAGCATGATTTGAAATAGCAAGGACCATATTTTAGAACGTGAAGAATACGGTGCCAATGACTTCGACCATTATATGAACAAAAGAGGAAAGTTTATATCTGTCATGTTCAGAACAAGGATTTTAAAAGGATGTTTTGAAAGACAAAAATATCTATTCCCAAAGTGTGAGCAGCGAGGCGAGACGAGATCCGACTACCGTATTGTTTGGTCAAACCTGTCATCACTTCACTGTCGGCAGCATTTTGAAAGTATACCGAGCCTCGAAGAGAGTGCCTGCCGCAATAAGTGGACTGTCCTGTTTTGACCAAAATGTCATTGTCCTAATTAGTGGAGTCAGCATATTTTGAGAAACTGAGCCTGAGGGAAATCTTTGTTTATGAAATACGTCATCATGGAATGACACGTGCTGCCCTTTTGTTATGACTTCACGCGTGGTCCAGATTGCGTCAGAAATTTCTTCTAGAATCTTCCATGGCGTGATCGAAGTAGGCGTTTTTGAGGAAGCCAATAGAGACGCAGAATTGTAAAAAAAAATGCCTTCTATGGAAATGACCACTGCCCACTGTAATTAACTCCGCCCATACGAGGGTTTATAAACTTCAAGAAGAGATTGTCCAAGAGAGATAGGACAGGACATAAGACAAGAGAGGAACTATGTCCGAAGCAGATGAGATCCAAGTCCTAACGAGATAAGAAGCAGAGAAGACCAGAAGTCTGATAGAGCCAGATTCTAACCCTCCCTTCAGACGACAAACGCTATCTCCAAAATCCTGTTATGGACGAGAAGAAGAAACAAATTGAAGCAGCCAGCCCTCCCTGCTTGTAACGAGAAGTAGCCTACACTGCCTGCGGCCTGCCTTAGTTCATCTCTTATCATCCAATTCTTGGAGAAGAGTTCTGATGCCATCTTGATGCCACCCTTTCTGTGATGTCTTCGAATCCGGTCATTGTGCCAGTTTCATCTGAACTTCAGCTGCCCCTCTGCGATGTTCTCAAGCCTGAAGTCTCCATTCTAGTATCTTCTCAGCAGTTGCAGAAAACTATTCCTTAAGTATTTCTACCATATTGACTCTTCCCCTTTTCTATTGATGTTTTGATTGATTTGATTTGTCAGTTAAAGTATCTGAAGAAGTAACATTAATTTTCTTTATAAATTTGTGAATAAACGTGTTGTGTTTTTTCGTGCTTTTCTTTTTATATACATTTCCCATCTTTCAATTGTGGTTGTGGGAAACATTTATTATAATTATTAAAAGAACCTGTAACGATTTTAAGATCTTAACTATGTCCAAGATGGAAAAACTCCTAGCTATGTGGATCAAGCATCAGAAACAAAAGAAGGTACCTCTATCTCTGATGCATATTCAAGAAAAGGCTTAAAGCATTTATGAAGATCTGAAGGCAAAGGCAAGTGGCAAAGATTCGGGTGAGTGTTTTTTAGCAAGCCTCGGTTGGTTTTACCGATTCAAAAACGGGGGTAATTTACATAATTTTGGCATTATTGGTGAAGCAGCAAGTGTGAATAAGAAGGCTGCTGAAAAGTTTGATAATTGTTTAAAATCAATAATAGAAACTGAAGGCTACACTCTGCTGCAAATTTTTAATATAGACGACTCTGGCCTTTTTTGGGAAAAAATGCCACCGAGAACGTATATTAGCCGCGAGAAGAAGAGCATGCTACAAAGAAGTCAGTGTCCAAGCATGTCAGTATCTGCTCAGCCCTTATAGAGGCAACATCTGATGTGGATTCCTCCTGCTCTCCGTACCCCTACACCCCTACTAATTATGGTAAGTCTCTGAAAACTTCACATACAGTAGTATAGCTGAATTATTGTATTTCATGGTAATATATATTTATTTAATTTGTTTATTGATTGAGGAAATAGGTGAAATAAGTCCATTTGACCAATATCTTTAACAGGATTTGTGCCCCACTTACGGAACATCACGCTAATTAGTGAAGGACTGAGCTTAGGGTGAGTCCCTAGCTGCTCCCAAAGATGGAGACCAAAACCAAGGAGGAAGATGACAATCCAACCACCCATAATCAAGGTAACCAAGAGCTCTGATGCCAAAACCAAGGAACCGATGTGGAAGGAGGAAGACATCAGCAACTCTTGAACAGCACGAGTGTTCACCCACCCACAGTATCCGTCCATTCCCCATTCCAGTATTTTCAGGCTACGCTTGCACTGGCTATTGTTGAGCTCGTTGTTTATTATGGGGAATGTGGAAAAAATGTATAGAAAAATACAAATTATTTTTAGATTTATTTCTTAATTCTTTTTTTATTGTCTAGGTTATATTTTTACAATGTTTTGTTTCCAATGAATATTTTTTGTAGTTTGATTTGTTTGTCTCCAGTCCATCACTCAAAATTCTTCTCTTTGTTATTAGCGACGCTGCCGTGCACCCAGCAGGGCAAACCTTTATGCAGGGCAGAAGGATGTGGGCACTACTTTTACCACCAACATCCATAAGATAATTGTGGTTATTGACGTCTTCTTTGTATAGGCGAAATTCATACTCCTAGTGTACAGGATTACTTTATTTGGAGAATGATACAGGTGATGTGTGTATGTAATGACTGACAAGGTCACTAATACACTTCAACAATAATGAGAATAATAAAAGTACCACTTGCCGATTCTTCAGGATTCGCTCTCTCTTTAATGCTGTAACCAGAAGAGTTCCAGAGTGGCTGAGACTACAACACATCTGTTGATGAGGTCATAGTGGCATACAAGGGTACTAGGGTATGATTCTTGGGGTAATATATTTAATGTTATGTGTTGCTGTTGTGAAAACGAAGTACTGATGGCTACATACATGACATCCACCTCTACCACAGGGCAGAACTTTCTCCAGCAATCGGACGGATTTCATAGAAGAGGATTCAGCCCTGCAGGTCAGCAGTGTGATGGTAATCATCCTTGCCAAGGCATTAATGAAACCACACCAGTCTGCCATCTATGCAGACAACTGGTTCACCATTTTCAAGCCAGTGACTCCTCAAGGAATTGTTTGGTTGCAGATATGTTATTACTGTGAAAATCAACAAGATTAGTTATTCAATGATCACCTCTTTTAACCTTGAACACAGTTGTGGGTAATTTTTATCCTATACCCACTTGCTTCATGTGCGCATAACCACTTGGGTGGAGGCAGCCAAGTGGGTCTTTCTGTAGCTTCATTTGGCTGTTAGCTCTCATGCCTGAAGGTAGTGTTTCCGCGTTCATGCCGTCGTGGGGCCATGTATGTTGTGCAACGGGTAAATTTTACCCCACAACCATGATAACATACAAACTTAAGGACATTATGAATAAATCTGGCATGTCAGAAGAAAGTTCTTTGTTGTCAAGTGAAATTTAAAATGAAGATGATAATGTTTAAAGCAAGATTTTGGATGACTGATACTGACAAAGATTAAGAGCAACCCTCTGAATCTCATGTTGCTAGTGATGGGGTCGATGAATTTAGTGATGGGGTCGATGAATTGGAGTTACAGAGTAGTGCGTGCAAGAGACAAAAGAGATTCATTAACACCTCACAAGCCATATGGTGTCCAGCATGTTGACCTACCACACCACCCTTCCACCAGTGACCCACAACTCCAAGACCCCTCCCGGCCTTCTCCCTCTGCTAGCCCGGTTGTGACAGCTGTTGCTAGGGGATGTAAAAGGCTCTGTGGTGTGGCTGTTCAACGTGCTACAAAACCAATAACTCCTGCTGCCTGCGTACTGTCTCCTCAGCTGCCTGTGAGTTCTCTCCTGCTGTCCATGATGTCTCTCCTGCTGCCTGTGCTGTCTCTGCTTTTGCTGCCCGTGATGTCTCTGCTGCTGCCCGTGCTGTCTCTGCTCCTACTGCCCATGATGTCTCTCTTGCTACCTCTGTTTCTACTGCCAGTGATGTCTCTCCTACTGCCCATGCTGTCTCTGCTGCTGCCCATGCTGTCTCTGCTGCTGCCCATGCTGTCTCTGCTGCTGCCCATGCTGTCTCTCCTGCTGCCCGTGCTGTCTATGCTTCTGGTGCCCGTGATGTCTCTCCTGCACCCCTTTGGTAATCTTTCTCTTTTTTGTAAACAAATGAAATACTTTTTTTTTTTACCTCGCAAATGTTGTTGTTGGACTCTCAGGACATAAGACTATTTTGTATACCCATGTATTAAATTTTCATATTTTTAGTATTTTTTTTTAGTCACCCCTAACAGATTCAGTTTGCCGTAGTAATAACTTAGATACCAGGAGAAATAAAAGTATTAACGTATTTTCTGTCAATGATTTCAGATTAATTAAATTGTGATTACTACTAGTTTTGATAATTTTCTGAAATTAGGGTGAAATTTACTCTAAAAACCGTGTTCCTGTAGGTATTCTTAACAACCGTGTTTAAGGGTTTAAGAGATGGAGAAGAAAGCTCCTCTGAGGGGGGAAGCATGACTCCTACTCTACCAATGTGCAAAATTTATCATACATACATACATACATACATATATGTATATTATATATTATATAAATATTATATATTATATATTATATATTATATATATATATATATATATATATATATATAATGTGTGTATGTTTGCACATGCATGTGTTAATGTTTGTTTTTATGAAATATTTGACCATTTAATGCATAATAAGTAATATTTAAATATGTTATCACTGATATCAATGTCTATTTCTCTACGAGATGTAAGTAAAAGTTTGGAATTTGATCATAAGATTGGATTAGTCATAAAGATTGAGTTTATGGAAAATTTTAGATAGAAACCTTGTAAAAACAAAAACATGATAACATAAGATATTTTCAACTCTACTCAGTATTCTTTTTTCCTATCAGCCATAGATTCAAAACAAAATCTACTCTTTATATTTGAAGCATTGCAAAAAAGAGGTAAAAAGGGAATATCGAGAAAGGTTGGAAGTTATGTCGATATACGGCAGTGTGAAAATGAGAGAAGCTGGTGGTCCAGAGAAGGAGTGAAAGTTAGTAAAAGAAAATTTTGTTAGACTTGCAAATGATGTGTGTGGCAAGAGGATTCTTGGAGGCAGTATGAGGAAGAGTTGTGAATGGTGGAATGAAGGAGTGAAGATGAAAGTGAAAGAGAAAAACAGGGCATTTGAAGAATGGCTGTAGAGTAATAGTGTTGATAAGTATGAAAGATATAGAGAGAAATGTGAAAGTAAAATGTAAGATAGCTTGTGCAAAGAGGAGGGCTTACTGGAGATGTGGTCAAGTATCGGGTCGTTCATATGAAGAGAAAAAGAAATTTTTGGAAAGAAGTGAAGAGAGTAATGAAGGGTGGATCGAGAAATGGAGACAATGAAAGATGACAATGGAAGCTTGTTGAAAGGAGATGAGCCAAGGAAAAGATTTGCTGAATATTTTGAAAGGTTGTTGAATGTTGAGGATAATAGGGAGGCAGATATAACTGCTATTGCAGATGAGGTACTAGTGAGTGAGAGAGAGAGAGAGAGAGCAAATTACCTGATAGGCATGGTGTGAGAGCTGAGATGTTAAAGGAAGGTGTGTGACTGTACTTGAATGGCTGATGAGATTGTTTGATATATGTTTTATGTTGTCAGTGGTACCAGTGGACTGGGTGTGTGCATGTATTGTTCCACTATACTAAGGTAAGGGAGATGTGTGTGAGCAGTAGGGATAAAGCAGAATATGCAATCTTAGAAGTGCAGGGTATTTTCAGAAAAGGTAGGTGATGGTTAGGTAGATATGCGAGAAAAATTTAGCAAAAGGTAAGGAGGTGTATGTTGCATTTATGCATCTGGTAATGCAGAATGTGATAAGGTTATATGGAATTAGTGGAAGGTTGTTGCAAGCTGTAAAGAGTTTATACATAGGCAGTAAAGCGTGTTTTAGGATAGGAAATGAAGTGAGTGAGTGGATTCCAGTGAGAGTGAGACTAAGACAGGGATGTGTGATGTCGCCATGGTTTCTCAATCTTTGTTAATGGAGTTGTAAGAGAGGTGAATGCTCAAGTGTTTGGTCAAGAATTGAAACATGGATGTGAGTGATCATGAGTGGGAGGTGAATCAGTTGTTATTTGTGGATGATAATGTATTGGTTGCAGACTCAGAGGAAAAGTTTGGAAGGGTGTGTGAGAGAAGGAAGTTGAGAGTTAATGTTGGTAAGAGTAAGGTTATGAGATGCACGAGAATGTCATGTTGAATGTAGAGTTACTCTAGGAAGTAAATCAGTTTAAGTATTTGGGGGTCTGTTTTTGCATCAAATAGTGGAGTGGAAGCAGATGTACGTCAGAGAGTGAATGATGTAAAGTGCTGGGGGAAGTGGTAAAGAATAGAGGTTGGGAATGTATGTAAAGAGAGTTTGGTATGAGAAAGTGATTGTACCAATTGTAATGTATGGTTTGGAGTTATGGGGATTAAACGCGATGTGAAAACAAATTGAATGTGTTTGAGGGGTGTGGCTAGTGTATCTCGATTAGATAGGGCTAGGAATGAAGTAGTGAGCATGAGAATGGGTGTAAAAAAGGAATTAGCAGCTAGAGTAATTATGGACATGTTGAGGTGGTTTAGCCATATAAAGTGAATTTGAAATGGCCAACTGCGGAAGAAGGGGATGAATGCACAAGTTGATGGAGAAGTACAAGAGGAAGGCCAGGGAGTGAACGGGTGGAGGGAAGAAAGCTTTAGATGGTGTGAGGATAAGTGTGAGAGATGCAAAAGAGTGTGCTAGAAATAGGAATGAATCCCTCATCAGGCTGGGAGGAGCAGAGAAGAAAAATTCCCTTTTGTTTGAGAAATTTGAGAAAAGTGCCTTGGTAGATAGAATAGAATTATTTTAAACCACTGACCACAACTAAACAATCTCTCTCTCTCTCTCTCTCTCTCTCTCTCTCTCTCTCTCTCTCTCTAAAAGGGAAAAAACACTTAATAGAATTTTAATTTTTCTTTTTATCATGAATCTCTCTCTCTCTCTCTCTCTCTCTCTCTCTCTCTCTCTCTAAAAGGGAAAAAACACTTATTAAAATTAAATTTTTCTTTTTATCACGAGCTTTATTTCTCTCTCTCTCTCTCTCTCTCTCTCTCTCTCTCTCTCTCTCTCTCCCTCCCTCCCTCTCTCTCTCTCTCTCTCTCTCTCTCTCTCTCTCTCTCTCTCTCTCTCTCTCTCTCTCAAAAAAGGGAAAACACTTAGTAAAATTTAATTTTTCTTTTTATCATAAATTTTATTTGCTCTCTCTCTCTCTCTCTCTCTCTCTCTCTCTCTCTCTCTCTCTCTAAAAAAAAGAGAAAACACTTAGTAAAATTTAATTTTTCTTTTTATAAAATTTATTTGCTCTCTCTCTCTCTCTCTCTCTCTCTCTCTCTCTCTCTCTCTCAAAAAAGGGAAAACACTTAGTAAAATTTAATTTTTCTTTTTATCATAAATTTTATTTACTCTCTCTCTCTCTCTCTCTCTCTCTCTCTCTCTCTCTCTCTCTCTCTCACTAAAAAAGAGAAAAAACATTCTAAAATTTAATTATTCTTTTTATCATAAATTTGATTTGCCTTTATTAAAAAGTGGTTTTAGATTAAAAGGTAAATTTAGGATTTATATAAAATATGGTATTATTTGATAGCTCCTATTTGCTTGGATAAAATTGTGTGATAAGAAGAAAGGTCTGAATACATCATAAAAGGATTACACTAGATTTAAGTCGCTTCACCAGTTTTTATATTTCTGTAAGATATTTAAAGTATAATTTTCCTTGTCTTTAAAATTAGAAGTCTAAGAATTAGGGAGGGTATTTCCCTTTTACTGGGAGAATGGTTAGTTATGGTAATCTCAGTCCTATTGTGCCATTTTTTTCTGATGTAAAAGTGAATTTTCACGTATAATTTCTTAATTTTATACCAAATGGTCAGCCGTCCATAGGTTATTCGCAGATAAGAAGGTCACATACTATATATATATATATATATATATATATATATATATACATATATATATACATATATATATATATATATATATATAAATATATACATACACACACACTAGCAAGCCACTGCTGTTGCCCCTTACACGGGCCCTTTCCCTGTGGTCCGTCACACACCCAAGGCTTTCTCAATTAACATTCTTGGCGAAGTAGACTTGGTCTCCATTAATCGCCTGAAACCTGCATACCTCCGGCAAGATGACCTGCCCACAGTTCACCTTTCTAGAGGAAGGCCCCCTATTTCACAATGTCTATTTTAGGGGGGATCATGTACCACACGTGTTTCATACACGCTCATACACTATTTTCTATGGTTTGCGCTCTCCTGCACTAATTATAGAAAAATATGTTTTAAGCTTAACAGTGCATGTTTCATATTGTTTGAATTTCTGTGATATTCTTGTTCAACAGGTATCCTAATGCCCTAGAAGTCCTATTTCTTCATGAGTGGTGACTATCCATCTCCTCCTAGGGAAACAAAGTTTTTCGAGGTGGACCACAAGAGAAATGACAGGCTACCTCAAGAAGTCATCGATGACCATTTATCAGGCAATATGGATGACTTTCTGCAAGTGGTGCAGATCCAAGAAAGTTCACCCGTGGTCCGCCTCCATACCCCTAATAGCAATTTCCTGGTTCACCTCTGGCTGGATTAGAAAAAGTCATTGCCATCCGTTAAGGGCTTTTGGGTGGCACTTGGCCAGGTCTTTCTCCTGAAAAGACTAGATCTGGGAGGATCAAAAGTTGGGGAAATCCATTGCCTCTAGTATGAAATATCTCATGCCAAAAGGTGGAAAGACTTAGTTTAAGTTCGTTCCAGATTTTGTCACCAAGAACCAAATTACCTTGGTCCGGGACAAGAGATTCAAACCTCCATCACAGCCATTTCCACCTTACAAACCCCTGAAGGACATCCTAGATTGGGATTTGCCCTTCAAGACAGTCTTCCTCTTTTCCCTGGCTTCAACCACAACCTTAGGGAAATCCATGGCTGCAGTATAAAAGCTCTCGCTCCAAAGGGTGAAAAGACTTGACATTTAAGTTTTTCCCAGATTTTGTCAGGGACGAGAGATTTGACACCACCTCCAATCAAGGCAAGCAGAGATGAGTCACAGGATCTACTTTTGTGCCCCATCAGTGCAGTGATGAAATACTTGCCGGGAACGAGACTTTACAGACCAGGCATCAGGAGTCTTTTCCCGACTGCTGGTAAGACCTGGAAGAAGGTCTCTCAAGAAAGCAATCCCTTTCTGATTGAGGGGGACGATCTGGATAGCCTACACAACGGTGGGACAACACCCATCTAAATCAAATAAGCCACACAAGATCTGAGGCATAGGGACCTCCCTGGCCTTCAATAAGAACATGGCAGTGGGCCAAGTCCAGAAGGTAGGTGTCTGGAAGAGACAATCCACCTTCATAGCACATTACGGGACTTGTTCTCTTCTCCATAAGAATTGTGGTGGCTGCTCAGCAGCAGATCTGATCCGACTGGCCTTTCGCTGGATATTTCCGTAACCGTAAAAATGTTTGAGTGCATGCATTTCATCTTCTTTCCCTCTTTCTGCCAGGGACATGCACAGTCCGCCCTACAAGTCAAGACCTCAGGTGAGACCTTGCGGACTAAGGGATTGAATTGAATATGGGATTTAGGCATTAAGCCAAGCACTGGGGGTGCGGACTAAGGGGATACATATCAGGCCCATAACCTTGATTATTGCAAACCTATTTTTGATACAATAATACTGTTATTAGATTTTCTCCAACAGTTGGTACCCACGGGACAAGAGCCCACCCCCATCGTTCCTCACACGAGGAGTCGGCTTTTCAAGGTAATACTGGCATGGTTTACCCCTCCTCTTAAGTGTAAGCCTCTTATAAAAGGGATTCCAGGTGGGTTCTATCTTGGAACAAATACCAAATTCATAGTAATTTGTATTTTTCCTAACTACCCACCTGGAATTCCTTTGAAATTATATCCCCCCCCCCCCTCCCTCTCTGTAAACTTATTGTTGTAGAGAATAGCGGTGATCTGGCTTACCTGACAGAAGCATCTTGTACTATTTGTATCCCTTCACCGGCTACAGCGTCTATCAGCAGTGTGTTGCAGATAATTTCACTGTCAGCTACAGCAAAGCCGAATAACTCCCTTAAAAATGGATTCTGTATTCCAGGTGGGTATACTATAGTTAGGAATATATAAATTACTAATTAATTTGGTATATTTTTTGTATCGTCATTTTAGGTAGTAGGTTGGCCAAGGCACCAGCCGCCCGTTGAGATACTACCACCAGAGAGAGTTATTGGGTCCATTGACTGGCCAGACAGTACTACATTGGATCCTCCTCTGGTTACGGCTCATTATTCTTATGCCTACACATACACCGAATATTCTGGCGTATTCTTTACACTTCTCCTCTTTCCTCATACACCTGACAACACTAAAATAACTGAAAAATTCTTCTTCACTTAAGAGGCTAACTACTACACTGTAATTGTTCAGTGGCTACTTTCCACTTGGTAAGGGTAGAAGAGGGCCTAGGTATTATAATTCTTCTAGGAGATGGACATTCCAAAGCAAACCATTGTTTTCTTGTCTTAGTAATGCCATAGCTGCTGTACAATGGTTGTCCACTGTCTGAATTAGTTCTATTGCTTGAGGGTATGCTCAGGCAGACTATTCTATCATGTTTATTTGTTTCCCTCCCACATTGGTCTACTTTTCCTTTTGGAGCTTATGTGTTTGTAGCATATGCTTTATTAACTAGGGTTGTGGCTTGGGTGGTGATAATTATAATATTAATTGACTGTTTATATCTTATGGGGTACTTTTGTGTTGTTTTTTCAGTATAAGGGGTTTGTTATTGGTAAATCTTTTCAGTTTCCTGAAGGTCAAGTATGTATCAAGAATCCTTATCTTTCTTTAGATAATGGAAAGTCTCAAAGAAGTTAAAATCTTATATTTGAAAGTTTTTCGTCACATGTTCTTATCTGGAAGACTTGTTGTACATGTGATGTAAATCTGTAAGGCAAAAACATTCAACTTAAGAACTCTCAGCAACAGGAACATGAAAAGTGCTTTATCATAAATAAATTGTATAGGAATTCTAGATCCATTTGAAGGCAAGTTCATTAGTTTTATAAAATCCTGTGGACTGAAAACAAAGGAGATTGGCCAGTTGAAGGACATTAGCTTGAGAATATTTTTTTGTTGAACCCATTCCAGGAACACATCTCATTCATATGTGTGAGACTTACTATTGGGACTGAGGTAGTAATAGAAAAAATTCTATCTCAATCAATGCTTCTATTATAGAAATTTTGTTTTATCTAGAACTTTCTGTAATTAGGACCATGGTTTAAAAAAAACTATTTAAACCTGGTGAAGCTTATGGAATAGGCAAATGAACCAAACCTCTTATAAGAGGGTATTTAAAGTATTTGAGAGTCAAAGTCCCTTACAGGTAATGTAATTGCACAGCTTTTGGACATACTGTATTACACTACTTAAGAAGTTTATCATATGAGCCACTTAATACAGATTTATAGGTACTAGTTGACTGTCAAATGCCTGTTTGTATTTATTAACCTTAGCTGTAGCAAAATGTTGTTACAAAAATATCTAAGAAGGAGAGTTTTGTCTCTCAGTTTAAAACTAATATGACGTTAAGGTAACACTGATTCCTTAATTTAAAGCTAGAAATGAAATGAGAAGTCGCAAAGGTTTTCAGTGGTTTTACCCTTCACGTTTTTTGTCAATAAGTTGGAAATGATTACAGTGATAGAGTTTTATACCTTTTCAAAGAGTTTTATACCCTTTCAAAGCTGGTAAGGAGTAATTGGATAGACATACTAACATAAAAAATATAGGCCCTAATTTCCTTTTGAGATTTATTTCCTTTATAGACCAGTTTCGAAATTGCACAAATTTTTCTTGTCATCTTAGAAGATTAAAGCACACTATATCAAATTGACTGCCACTGCAAAAGGATATGTTAAGAATTGAGAATAGGAAGGGTTTTCGAAACATTTCTATGAACTAATTGCATTTGCTGATCATTATTTTAGGAGCGTTATATAAATTCAACGATATTTTTCTTCTTGGCCCAGCCATTTTGTCAAGGGACGTAATGAGAGGAGTTGAGCATATGGTGAGGTTCTTCGTATTTTCCATTTTTTGTTTGTTGGTTAATTTATGGTATTTTTAAAAAATAAAAACAGCCTCACAGGGGTTAGTGCAGGCAATGGCATTAATTGAAAGTCTTTGAAGCATCCTTTTGACCCCTAGCTTTATTAACTTTTTGGTCTTCTAATGTTATATCCATTCCCTCTTCCTTTCTTCCAACCTCTTAGCTCCTCCTTCACATCTCTTAGCTCCTCCTTCACACTGCAAATCTAGGGTTTTACACCCTGATCTACTTGGAAGTTGAATGTCTTCCAAGGCCCGAGTACCAGGCCTTTTAGCCCAGATTCATTCGCAAATCAGATCCTAAATAAAATTCGCTTAATTAGTGAGATACTGTATGTGTTTTGGTTCAAGTTGTTTCTGTGTATCAACCGCACCCCTCTGCCTATTCACAGGTAAGATTCATAGAAATATACTTGATTTTTAAGCTAAAATATATTTCCTTACCTCCGAATAGAATTAGTAACCCACCCTCCTCCCCACTTTTTAGGTGATACTGTACTTATTATCAGTGTTAAGCCCACTTAAAAGAGCATTATCTCTTACCTTCTTCGGTTGCCCTATACTGCACGGCCTTGGTCATTCATCTTCTCAGCAGGTAGGGAGTGCTTTGGCAGCTGGTACAAGGCAATTGAGAATTTTTTTTTTTTTTTTTTCTTACAGGTCATCAAGTTGTCACTTTCACTTAAGTATAGAAATAATAATTTTAGGTAAAAATCCGTTTTTGTTTATATTCAAATTATGGTAAGCGGTAATAGAAGGGTACAAGCTACATAGCTGCATATTATATCAGTAGTGCTACCATCTTTAAAATGATAAAGCCTATTTTTGTTTTTTCCATTGATAATATCATACAATGTTATAAATAGAAATGTCAACTTATAACTATATCTGACTCAATTTACTGTACAAATATTTACGTCTTAAGTACTTGTTCAAACTTTTTTCTTTTTTAATGTGGACATGTAAGAAGTAGCCAAAACAGTTTAGCATTAACAGCCTATGTAGAGTCTGTTGGGCAAGTTATGAACAATTGTTACTTTTAGAGGGAATAATTTTAAGAGAACAATTATATTGTTTTGGATCTTCCATTCAATAAAGTTTATTGTTTGTTTTTAATTGAGAAAAATTCATCTACTTCCTCACAATTTCGCATGAGGAAACAAGACTCACGACAATCATCTCATTTCTTAGTAATAAATAATTGTTTTACAAGATTCCTTAAATTCTGATCATAACAAATAGTGCTACGAATCCATACCATTTCATTTAGTGGGCCTGGGGCTTTCATATCTTACCAGGTTCATATAATAATCCATTGCTAGAATTTTAACAAGATTGTAAAACGTTGAATTCCATTGCTGGAAGAATTGCATGGATGCACTTTTTTATTCTTCATTTAAGAGACCTTTTATAAATAAGAGATTGGCCAAATTATACATTTAAGATACAGTACCTAATCTTGTATCATTAATGTCACTGGTTTCAAGGTGGCTAATAATTTGTTCAAATATTGTTCACGTAGAAACACTTACCATAGGTAATTCCCATTGAAGTGAATTCTGTATGAAGTGGGTATAATATTTGTGGTATATTCTTTAGAATATTAAAATTCATGTGAGGATTACTGTCAAAACTATGATAAATAACCACATCTTACAAAAATGCCTGTGAACTTCTTGACTATATTGTATATAGTAGATATTAATGATATTAGAAATAATTTATTTACACATCCTTTTGTCTTTGAATAGTTTGCTGCACCACTGTAGATATTCAGGATTTAAAAACTTGAGGATCAAGAATTTGTAGGGAATTGTATTGCCTGCCTGGCCATGGAGCACAAACTCTTTAAATTCATGTAAATACTGTACACATTCCAGAATAAATTGTGGTTTCCAAATTAAACTGTATTGCTGTACTGGATGGTTTTTTTTAACCCTTTTACTTTGTTTCATTTATCTGTCTGGTTATTAGTATTGCAATATCATTTTAACAAGAAAATACTGTTGTTTGGGTAAAGGTCACCAGAGATAGCTGTGTTATTCTGTTATGACCATTTACACAAAATAATCTGTATGTAAGCAGGCAACACTCATAAAGATCCTAACAATCTATCAGTCTTGAGTAGAGCAAGCCTGATGAAAAGTCGTCAGTTTGATTTATAATAATAATAATGTTTAATTGTACAACATATTTACAGAGAGGAGATTTGCAATAAAGATTTGGTCCGACGCCCATATGGAACAGAGCTCTTCCGACAATTAATACAGTTAAAATGATATTGTAAAATGAAAACAATAAAAATTTATATACATATGAGTATACATACATATACAGTATTTGAGATTATTACCTTAAAGTCAGAACGGAAGTGTATATTCATATAATTTAGAAAAGTGATATATGTAGTGATGGTATATACATTGAAAATTGTAAATATCAAGCAAGGATTCAGTTGGAATGTTAGGAGAAATAAAGTTTTACAAACAGAATATCATAACTATGAACACTGATATTTGCATTTATGGTTAGGTGAAGAAGAATAATTAACGGATTTTGATTTAAGCGAAAAATTTATTTTATGTGTGAGATGGCCATGTTATCTTGATGGAAGGTTCCTTTGGGAAGCTTCCTAAGGGATATTTAGCTACAGTGATACTCCCAGAGAATTGACCATAGGTGTCCAGAATTCTAACTCCTGGCGCGAATATCCTTAAAAATTTTCTTAAGGATATCACATATCGGGACGTATTTCTTGATACGACACATGGCAATCTTCACCCCAAATAGTGTTTTCACTCTGAGGGGGAAGAGTGGCGAAATTGAAGGGGAGCCATCATCAAGGTTACCGGGTGGATCCCCTTCCCGTACTACTACAGGGCCCGTTACGGCTACCCATTCCTTTGTTAGTAGCGAATTACGTACGGTGTATCTCCCGCTTGCTCTAGGTGTTTTTGTTGCTAATACCAGGATTTATCATGCATTCTCCTGCATCTTCATCCTCTGGAAAGTTGAGTATTTAATCTTTCCTATGTATAATTTTTAGCACCCTTCTCACAGTTAATTTAGCATAATTTAGAGGTGTTTATTGGAGCTTAGCCAGTAGCCGGAGACGCCAATTTGGACGCTGTCGTTCGCCATATATTCCTTATTAAGTCAGTAGAACGACTATTTAGCTTTAATGAATTACAGTATAGCGATTTAGGCAAAATTATACTAGTGAAGATAAGATCATGCACATATATTTCCTCTTCCTTCAATGTATCGATCGTATACGTTAGAGTATCAGTGATATAGCGTAGCCGAGATCTTGACCCGCGCTAGGCTAGCCTAGCCTATGCGCTTTAGTATACTTTCGTACATTATCCCCGTTTACCATCGTTTATCGTTTTATCAATTCAACTGGAGATAGTATATCTCCTAGAATTATTTATATAATTCGATACTCGTCTCTTTTAGAGATTTAAGGGTAAACCCTCCCTTCTCTCCGAGTGTCACCATTAGGCGACAACACTATCTTGGTCTTGCTATTGAGTATTGTACTCCGGCTTGACTAGGCTAGTGTTTCTGTGTTCCCTCTTTGCCGGTGAGTATCCCGGATTTGATTTACGACAGTAACTCAGAGTATTCAGTCTTTAGGTTGGCAACTTGGCTGCCCGGGGAGTAGTTACTCCCCTGCCGGTTTACAGTTGCAGACATAGGAAGCCTAGCTTCCCTATCCCGCATCCGAAGTGGTAGTACACTGCCGCCACCTTCTCCCTTGCAGTCTAGAAGCCAAGTCTTGTTTCGGCAAGGTCCTGGGCTGAGGAATCGATATTCTTCTGCCGCTCAAGACGGCGCCGATATTGAAACGATGTTTCTGAGTTTGTGACCGAAAGTGGGCGGCAATTGTGCCGCCTTCTTCCAACACAACACACAAGACACTTTCCCTTCCCCTCTCTGTCCTCTAGCGCTGCCCTAGCCATCGCAATTTCTTTGGCCAGTGTCCTACAATCTTCCCGCTTGACTTTTTCCAAGATGAAGGAAAATGAGTCTGCATCTAGGGACCATTTTAACTCAATCGGCTTTCGCCTTGATAGAGCGTCCGCCGTCACATTGCGGAACCCTTTTAGGTGAACTGCTGATAAGTGCCATCTTTTCTTTCTTGCCAAGCGAAAGATGGCCAACATCCCGTGGTTGATGTAGGGCAATCTCGAGCCTTGTAGGTTCAGACATCTCACTATCACTTCGCTGTCCAAGACCAGCTTGATGTGGGCTGATCTGTGAGGGGATAGCTTCTTCAATGTCAGGAGGACTGCCATGGCTTCTGGAATGTTGATGCGAAAGGTCTTGAACAGGGATGACCAGGTCCCTTGAGCTTTCCTTTGATGGGCATGACCTCCCCATCCTTTCGTCGAGGCATCCGTGTGGATGACTACCAATGGTTGAAGTTTTTTTAAGGGAATAGTCCTTGCTAGGCTCTTTACCTTCGACCATGGCCTCATTAGCGATTGCAGTAAGGTCGGTGTTGGTCTCTGTAGATCTCTTGGAGCGTTTGATGCTTATCTTCTCCAGACTCCTGATGCATCTTTCAGCTGTGCTCTTAGCATTGGGTCTGTTACTGCTGCAAACTGGAGAGAGCCCAGTACTCTTTCCTGTTGGCATCTTGAGATCCTGTTTGATTTCAATAGTTTCTTGACAGAACCCGTGATCTCTCTCCTCTTCTATGGTGGAATGGAGAGACGGTGTGACTGCAAGTTACAATGGATTCCCAGCCATTGAAACTCCTGAGCTGGAGAGAGGCGAGACTTCTTGTTTTTGATCTTGAATCCCAGATGTTCCAGGAATTGGATCACTTTCTTGGATGCCTGCAGACAAGCAGTCTTGGATGCTGTCCACACCAGCCAGTTGTTCAGGTATGCGGCTACAACGCCTTCTAGGCGTAGTTGTACGACTGCGTCCGCAAGTTTCGTTAAGATCCTTGGGGCAATGTTTAGTCCGAATGGCATGGCTCTGAAGACATACTTTGTCTTCTGTAACTTGAATCCTAGGTAGGAGGAGAGGGGGCGACTGACTGGAAGGCGCCAGTAAGTATCTGCCAGGTCTATTGAGACTGTATACACCCCTTTCGGTAACAGGGTCCTTATGTGTTGAATGGTTAGCATCCTGAACTTGTTGTTCTCGAACTTGTTGAGTGGTGAGAAGTCTAGAATGACTCTGAGTTTGTCCGAGTCCTTGGTGGGAACACAAAACAGCCTTCCCTGGAATTTGATGGACTTTGCTTTCATTATAACCTTTTTGTTCAAGAATTCTAAGGTACAGTATATTCTTCAAAGAAGGGGGTGGAGTGTTGGAAGAATTGAGGAAATGGAGGTGGAGATTTGTTGAATTTCCATCCAATTCCATTCTTGATTAGGCTGTGGGCCCAGGGTTCGAAGGTCCAACGATCCTGAAAGTGGAGGAGTCTTCCTCCTACCTGGAGCATCTTATTGCTTGGATGGTCCAGAGGGTTTGCCATCCTGACCACGTCCTCTCCTACCTCGTGAGGGGTTTCTTGAGGAGCCCCGTCTAGATCCTCTACCTTTCGGGCGAAAGGTAGTGTTGTGCCTCTCAATACCTGCGTTAAAGGCTAGTGACTGGGCTACCAGCTGTTGAGGCACCACCTGGAAAGTGGTTTGTGGCTGAGCAACCATTTGGGGGCACCGTGGGCATGGTTACTGTGGGATGTTGCACAGGTCGAGACGGCAGTCTTGGATTCTTCGTCTTCCTCTTAGGTTGGGGACCAGCATCAGGGGAAGATTTTCTCTTGGCAGAGATGCCCCGCTTTTGGAAAAGATTCCTATTCTCCGCAGTGGTTTTGGTGACTACCTCTTGAACTACTTCCTTTGGGAAGAGGTCCTTGCCCCAGATATAGGAAGTGATCAACTTCCTGGGCTCGTGTTTGACCGTTGCTTTGGCAAACACAAACTCTCTGCAGGCCCTCCTGGCCTTCACAAAAGCATACAAGTCCTTAACTAGGGTAGCCATGTGCATCTTGGCTAGGGTTGTATATATGTCTGGGGTGCTTGCAATGCCTGCACACATCTCCATGCAGTTCTGGAGGGACAGAGAGGCGGCTAGTCTCTCCTTTGACTCCTGTTCTCTTCTCAGGAGAAAGTCCAACAGCTTCAGGAGGTTCTCACTGAACTGCTGTCCTGCAATGTCCGTGTTGAGCTTCGATACTGAGAAGGTTAGGTGGACCTCGTTCCAATCCTTCTCACCCGTGGGCAAGGCCAGAGACAAGGGCCTACACTCCTCTAGCGTAGGACATGACTTGCCTGGATCAACTGCTTTAAGCACACTGTGGAGAGCTTTCGATGAGAAGGGGAAAGCTCTGGATGAAGGAGCAAGAAAGGTAGGGTGCTTCTTGCTCAACACAGAAACTTTGGAGTTGGTATATCTTGCCTTCTTTAGGTTACTCGTCAAGAGAGCCTGTGCCTTGTTGTGGTCGAAAACCATGACTTCCTTGGGTTCCGTCTCTTCCTTAGACGCCGGGTCACTCTTCAGCCAGATGAAACATTCCGGGTAAGCCGAAAGGTTTGGCCAGAATTGAATGTCGTCCTGGGGGATGGCCCCCATCTTCTCCGAAATGTAGTTTCTCCCATTCATCATGGGCATGAACTTTGCATACCTTCAGGGATTGGTTTTGGAGCAGGGTGGCAGGTCGGACACTTTGGGTCGTTTGTATGACCCACGGGAAGCAACTACGCGGGATGCTTCCCGGAATTCCTTCCTCATATCTACGTTTTCGTTATGTAGGGAGTCAACTAGTTGCTGGATCTGGGCCACAACCACTTGGCCCAGCGGGTCTAGTTGAGGGGTTGGAGCCCAAGAAGTTAACGGCACAGGCTGAAATGCCGACACAGACTGAAGAGGGTCCTCCACTTCTGTCGACTCAAGATCATCTTCTTCTCCAGGTGGTTGGGCCACCTCTTTTTCAGGGTCCTCTTGAAGGAGACCCTTTTCGGTGTCTGAGAACACTTCTGACATCCTCTCCTGATGGATGTCCATGCCTTGTAAAGCCTCGTTATCGGCCTCTATTGCAAGTTGTATGCAGGGAGGTCCGGGTCGTGCCTGAGGTATGACGGCATCAGCTCTTGCCTTCGGGAGCAGCAGGCTTCTCATCAACTCACTTGGTAGGTACGGTCCCGGAGAGTTCTTTTGGAACCCTCGTACCCACTTCCTAAGCGTTTCCCTCACAGTATCCACTGACTCCATCATCTTTGGATCGCCAAACCCTCGGTCGTCAAGGCCTAGCAGACGTTGCAATCCTTGGGATCCCAATATCTCAAGGTTTCAGTCGCGATGGAGCAGGGGTCATGAGACCTGCACATGGTGTGACCACAAAAGTCCTTACTCTTTTCCTGTAAAGAAAGAAAAAGGTGAAATGAGTATGGGGTAATTTATCACACTGATAAGTTAAATTCATGCATTAAATTAGCACTTACTATTATCATTATTGCTTAGGATAGTAAGCAATTGCTGTGACCTCCCTCAATATTAATATTTAGAATTTCCTTATTAGGGAAATCTAGGGTGGAAGAGCTCTAAATTCTAGAGCTGAAGTTAGTGTATACTGGCACTAACCCTTCCATAATGGAATATTAATATTGTAGGGTAAGGATATTATGTTCTGATGACCTATGGCTCCTCAGGATATTGAAGGAATACTTCACTTAGACATTATTTAGCGGTCTGAACAATGGACTGTGAAAGGACACACAGAATATGTTGAAAATTATACTACTGTATATTATATACTATAGTTTTCTAACTGCAGTATATACTATACTGCAGAAATACTGGCTACACAATAATCTTATACTGTAGTTTTGCCGGCTTGCTGCCGGCTAGGCTAGTACCTGGCGGCACTAGCCGACAGAGAGAGAGAAAGCATGGTTAGAAGGGCTACCGTATTTTTATATTTTAGTACAATAACTAGGGTTGTAAGGACTACTGTCCCTACTGCCTTCTTCCAGAATGAGGATTCAAATGGAAGGGGGGAATGTAATCATTCTGGCTTCCATCCAGCCACAGTATCTGTTGCCGGCTGCTCTGCCGGTCCCAGGGTTTGTGGATGGCAGTCCAAGAAAGGACTGAAGAATACTCAAAGTTATAAGGCTCTCCCACTGGCAGCCGTCATGGCTGGCACAAGCTTTCCCGGAGCCTTGCTTCCGTTAGGGAGAAGGTCGAAGCGGCAATCAAGCCGCCCTTGTAGGAGCCCGGCAAGTGGGGAGATTGTAGAATATCGGCCTTAAATGTTGTGACAGCTAGGCCATCATTAAAGGACAGAAAGGGGAAGGGAAAAGTGTCTTATATTTTGCCTCCCACTATCGGCTACAAACTCAGAAACATAGTTTCTATACCGGCGCTGTCCTAGGCGGCAGAGGAATAACTATTTTTCAGCCTAAGGCCTTGCCGGATATAAGACATAGTCTTCTAGACCACAAGGAAGAAGGTGGCGGCAATTGTACTACCACTTTCGGTTGTGGGCTAGGGAAGCCAGGCTTCCTATGCCTGCAACTGTGAACCGGCAGTGGAATGACTAGTCCCCCGTCAGTAGAGTTGCCGACAACAAGACTGAATACTCTGAGTTACTGTCGTAATCAAAGCCGGGATACTTACCGGCAAAGAGGGAAGACAGAAACACTAGCCTAGTCAAGCCGGAGTACACTACTCTATGGCAAGACCAAGATAGGGTTGTCACCAAATGGTGGCACTCGGAGGGAAGGTAGGGTTATCCTAAAATCTCTAAAAGAGACGAGTATCGAATTATATAAGTAGTTTCTAGGAGATATGCTATCTGACTGAATTGATAGAAGGATATAAGAGGGTAAACGTGGATAATGTACGAAAGTATACTAAAACGCATTAGGCTACCCTAACGCGAGTCGGGATCTCGGCTACGCTACATCATCGAGGCCCTATTGTATACGATCGAAACATTTCACAGAAGAGGAAATATACATGCATGATCTTGTCTTCACTAGTATAATTTGCCTAAATAGCTATAATTCATTAAAGCTAAATACTGGGAACGTCGTCCGACTGAGTAAATAAAGGATTTATGGCGTACGACACCGTCCAAAATGGCGCCTCCAGTGAACGGCTATACTCCGAAAAACATATCTAAATTATGCTAATTTAACTGTGAGAAGGGAGCTAAAAATTTTCACAGGAAAGATTAAATACTCAACTTTCCAGAGGATGAAGATGCTGGAGAATGTATCCAGGAATAGTAACAAAACACCGAGAGTAAGCGGGAGATACACCGTGCTTAATTCGCTACTCTAAAAGGAATGAGTTGCCATGTGTGGCCCTGTAGTAGTACGGGAAGGGGATCTACTGGGTAACCTTGATGACGGCTCCCCTTCATTTTTGCCACTCTTCCCCCTCAGAGCGAAAACTCTATTCGGGGTGAAGATTGCCATGTGTCGTATCAAGAAATACGTCCCCTGATATTATGCGATATCCTTAAGAATTTTCTTAAGGATACTCGTGCCAGGAGTTAGAATTCTGGAGACCTATGGTCAATTCTCTGGGAGTATCACTGTAGCTAAATATCCCTTAGAAACCTGCCTAAAGGAACCTTCCATCAGGACGACATGGCTGAGGCAAAAGGCAGTTTATTGACGCTTCGACCTTCCCCCCTAACGGCAGCAAGGCTCCGGGAAGGGTTGAGCCGGCCATGACGGCTGCCGATGGGATACCCATTACAACTTTGAGTATTGTTCAGTCCTTCCTTGGACTGCCATCCACAAACCCTGTAACCGGCAGTGCAGCCGGCAACAGATATTGTGGTTGGATGAAAGCTAGAATTATTACATTCCATTTGAATCCTCATTCTGGAAAGAAGGCAGTAGAGACAGTAGTCGCTACAACCCTAATTATTGTACTAAACTATAATAATATGGTAGTCCTTCTCTTCATTCCTTTTCTCTCTCTGCTGGCTAGTGCCGCCAGGTACTAGCATAGCCCGGTAGTATACCAGCAGAACTACAGTATACGATTATACAGTAGCCAGTATTCCTGCAGTATAGCTAATACAGCAGTTAGAAAACTACAGTATATAACATACAGTAGTATGATTTTCCAACATACTCTGTGTATCCTTTCACAGTCCATTGTTGAGACAGCTAAGTAAATGTTGAGGTGAAGCATTCCTTCAACATTCTGATGCATCCTAAATCATCAGAACACAATTTTTTTTACCATACAGTATCAATATTTCACTTGTGGGGGGGTTAGTGCTAGTATACACTGACTTCAGCTCTAAGTACTAGAGCTATTCCACCCTGTATTTCCCTAATAAGGATTGATTGATTTATTTAAAGTTTTCAGGCATCCTGACATCTAAGGTCATTGACGCCGGTAACATTTAATTTATGTATACAAAAAATAAAAAATAAAATGAAATAAAAAATAAAAGAGAATTCAATTAAAATCATAAAAGTTGAATGTCATAAAAGTTAAATATTTTTCAGAAGACCTGCTTCTGAAATAAATCTAAAAATGCCACTTGCATGGTAGGACACATCATTTCCAAGAATCTTGGCAAGGATGAACCTGCCACCCTCACCTCGAGCCTCAAACAAATATCTATTCCTTAAGTTGTTATAATTGGGGCATTCGGTTAACAAATGCCTTACTGTTAGAGGTACTAAACAGTCGTCACAATACGGTTGGTGTTGGCCCTTCAGCAGAAACTCGTGTGTCAACCGAGTGTGACCAATACGGAGACGACAAAGAGACGTCTCCCATTTTCGGGGCATCGTATTATACCTCCAAGGAGATATGCCATTTGTTACCTCTCGCATTTTATTCCCATCTAGGCTATCCCATTGCTGTTGCCATTTATTGCAAACCAATTTCTTGATGTCAGGTAAGAAATCATTACAGGGAATGGGATACCTTCTTGGCAGCAACTCGGATGCAGCATTCTTAGCCAGTGAATCTGCCTTCTCATTCCCAGACACACCTACATGTGCTGGAACCCAACAAAATTGAACTGTTATACCTCTCCGTCCAATAATAAAAAGCCATTCTAAAATCTTTAAAACTAGAGGGTTATTAGAATTAAAAACTTCTATAGCTTGAAGGACACTCCTTGTAAAATTACCCTCCTTCTCCAACGCTATTTTCTCAATAGCGGTTAATATGCCATACAGTTCGGCAGTAAATATGGAAGCGGTCAGAGGAAGTGCACCTCTACAATTAAAACCATTACTATGTACTCCAAATCCAACGGCAGCATCAGATTTGGAGCCATCAGTATAGATAAAAGTTGATCCTCTATGTTCTTTAAAATATTCATTAAAAAGAGACCTGGCTTCTAGGTCTGACATATTCTTCTTATCTCCAATAAAATATTTACAAAAAGATATCTCTGGTAACTTCCATGGGGGCGTTGATGATACCTTGAATGGAAGTACCTTATTTCTAATTATATCCAGACTATTTAATAATCGTTTCACCCGAAAGCCATAAGGTTGAGGAGATTTTGGGTGCAACTCAAAGTATGATGTGTGTCTTACAAGGCTTGCAGTCTGAAAGGCTAGAGAGTTAGGGAGTCTTTGCAATCTAAACCAATACCAAATAATGGAAGACATTCTGTAAAGGTCTAGAGGTAACTCTCCAGCATCAACAAGGAGACTTGGGATAGGCGAGGTTTTATAAGCTCCAGTAGACAATCTAATACCTGCATTATGCATCGATTCTAGTATTTTTAACCGGCTTGGGGTGGCTGAAGAATATATTTCACAACCATAACTAATTTTGGAAAAAATCAAGGCCTTGTATAATTTTAGAATAGTATTGCAGTCTGCCCCCCATGATGTATGGGACAATACTTTCAAGATATTCAGAGCCTCAAGACATTTAGCTTTTAACGCTTTTAAGTGAGAAACCCATGTAAGCCTACAATCAAATATCAAACCTAAAAATTTAGCTTCTCTTGCACATGGTATCCGTTGACCTTTAATGTATATATCCGGGTCTGGATGTACTCCCCGGATACGACAAAAATGGACAATGGTAGTTTTACTTGTCGAGAACTTAAATCCATTCATGTCAGCCCACTGGATAATTTTATCAATAGAGAGTTGGATTTTTCTCTCAACCATTGCCATTCTAGTGCCAGCAAATGATATTGAGAGATCATCCACAAATAATGTTGAGAGAACATCCTGGGGAATGGCTGAGGATATCCCATTAATTGCTAGTGCAAAAAGGGTTACACTCAGCACACTACCCTGAGGAACTCCTTCTTCCTGGCACTTACTCTCTGATAGAGTTTCCCCATCTCTCACTTGAAAAACTCTACGTGAAAGAAATGCCTGAATAAATAGTGGCAGCTCTCCTCTCAATCCCAATTCATGAATGGTTTTAAGTATACCATATCTCCATGTGGTATCATATGCCTTTTCAAGGTCAAAAAATACTGTAACATGGTGCTGTTTGGAAGCAAAGGCTTCACAAATAGAAGACTCTAGTCGTATCAACACATCAGTCGTTGAGTGCATTTTTCGGAATCCACATTGAATCGGTGATAAAATACCTTTCTTTTCAAGGTACCACATCAGCCTTGCATTGACCATCTTCTCCATGATTTTACATAAACAAGATGTCAATGCAATAGGACGATAGTTTGCTGCTAAAAGCTTGTCTTTACCGGGTTTTAAAAAGGCTAAAATAATGGCTAGTTCCCAAACACTTGGGTAACTATGATCATGCCATATTCTATTAATAATACTTAAAATGAATAGCTTTGTATTAAAATGTAAATGTTTAATCATTGCATATGAAATTCCATCGGGTTCAGGGGCTGTATCATTGCAATGAGCAAGTGCGGAATCAAATTCTCTTTCAGTGAAAGGAGAATTATACGACTCTTCCCTTCTTGTTGCAAAATTTAAAATTTTCTTTTCCTCAGTGCTCCTATACTGGTGACCAGGGGCTCCTTCACACTTGCTGGATACATTTGAAAAATGATTAGCCAGGGCATTGCTAACATCATTTGCTTCAGTTACACACTGGCCATTCACCTTCAACACTGGTAGTGGGTTGGGGGTGAATTTGCCTGCTATCTTTTTTACTTTCCTCCACACAGAAGATGGTGGTGTTCTACTGTTAATGGAGGAAACAAAAGACATCCATGACTGGCGCCTTGCTTCTTTCATGGCACGACGGAACTGTGCTCTACATTTCTTGTACATAATTAAATTCTCATCAGTTCTGCGTCTACGCAATCATGTTAAGAGATCTTCTTGTGGCTCTGTGGAGGGCAGTTAGTTCTGAAGACCACCACGGGACTGGTCGTCGTTTGAATAACCCTGTTGTTTTGGGAATTGAATTGACTCCTGCTGTATGGAGAGTTCTATTCAGTAAGTCTATGGCATCATCGATATTTTCAACTTGTCCTGCATCCCCCTCAATTTTGCTTAGCTCACGAAATTTATCCCAGTCCGCCTTGTCAAGATTCCATCGTGGCGATCCCTGTAAAGGTGGACCATTGTTGGTGTTTATTATGATTGTGCATGATCACTAGTATGCCAATCATCTAATGTTCTCCAATCGAAGTGGAGAAGGCAATTAGAGCTTACGAATGATAGGTCAATACATGACAAGGTACCTGTCTGGACATGAAAGTGTCTGGGCTCTCCTGTATTAAGGAGTCCCACATCTTCATTTTCCACAATTGATGATATGATATTTCCCCTCGTGTTTGCTAAAACATCACCCCACAAAGGATGTCTACCATTCTAATCTCCAAGTAAAAGAAAAGGTTGAGGGAGTTGTTGAATCACCTCCACTAAGTTATCATACAAAATATTATTTGGAGGCAAGTACAGAGAACAAATTATATATTTTCGCCCTATGTCAATCTGTACAACCACTGCCTGCAGAGGTGTTCGAATAGACAGAGAAACTTGGGGAACATCTCGACGAACGTATATGAGACTTCTGCCATGGCTCCCCACTTGGTGATCATATGGTGTCCTATAACTAATATATTCGCGAGGACAAGGGGTATTATGATCATGTTTGCTCTCCTGTAGACAAATAATTATGGGGGAATGCTCATGAATAAGGAGCTTAAGTTCTTCATATTTGGCCCTTAAACCCTGACAATTCCATTGCAAAATGGAGGAAAAAACTATGGTTTATAATTTGGTAGACCCCTTGGATGGAGTCTTCCCATTAGCAGTTTTTGATCTAACACTATTTTTAGGTGGTTTTATTAAAGAGGGTCTTGATAGATTGGGTTTAGCATTTATGATTTTCTTTTTGTCTTTTTGATCTGATTGTTGAGGAGGTTGGTGGACCTCCACTTGAATTTCCGATTTATTTAAATTTACTTCCAGATCAGAAATTCAACAGACAAATCATCATATTTATTTGACATCGTGATTTTGATTTTTCTTATGGAAGGGGGCGAGGGAGGTCTCTCTCTTTTCCGATTAGTAGGTTTTGAGCTACCAGGTTTTTGCACCTTCCCCAATACAGGTGCACCTGGTAAGGACATGGCCTGGGAGAGGTTAGTACTATTGTTGGTAATGGGGGACGAAGGCTGTACAGAAATGGGCAATGACCCATTTTTCATAGACTGTGGCAGAGCCTCAGAAGGCAATATGATTACCTTGTCATGCAGTACTTTATTATCAGAGGTTGTATTTCTTTTCTTAGGATTACTGGCAGTGCTAGGTGGGGTTGCGGTCTCCTGTGGTAAATTTACCTTTGATTTTAAGGCCTTTGCATAGCTGGTTGATTTATTCAACAGTCTTTTTGCATGTCCCACACTTATGTGTTCTAAACTTGATTTGTTTAGGGCAGCTTCCTCCAACTTATACAGTTCGCATCTCCTATCAGTTGATTTATGATTCAAATTGCAATTTGAACACCTGGCCTCAAGTGTACATTCTCCATGATAAGTTTTGGAGCAAATACCACACATTTTTCCATTTTTGCAAACTTTGGATGGGTGTCGTAATTTAAAACAATTAAAACATTGCAGGGGCTTTTGTTTGAAAGGCCGAACTTTAATCCTTTCATTTTCAATAAAAATATGGAAAGGTACATCAGCATCCTGGAAAGTAAGTATAATCATTGAAGTTCCAGGAACCTTATGCACTTTCCATACATTTAATGGACACATAGAAAGTATCTCCTCCTCTGTAAATTCGTACAGATCCTTATTAAAGACCACTCCCCTTCCATAATTAAAATTTAGATGAGGTTTCATTTCCAATGTAATTTCATCACTGCCTGTCTGTAAGTTAGATAGTATTGCAGACTGAGTCGAAGATTTGGCATGGATGAGATAACTATTCTTCCCAAAACGAGATATATCTCCAGGTGCTATGGTACCTACTTTTTTTTGGATAAACTTGCATATCTTAAAATAATTCCCTATTATCCCTTTAGGTTCAGCTAAGAGCCACATTGGTGGTTTGGCTTTTCTCTGTGAAGGCATGGGTACATTTCTATCTTTTTCAAACCATTCAGCAGGTTTGTACACAACCAATTCCTTTGGGACCTTATCACAAAGAGCTCCCATGATGTTCAATTCGTTAATTTTGATACTACTAATATTATTTATGGCATTAAACGCTTCATCATGACTTTCAAAAGATATCCAAGAGTCCCATTTTTCATCTCCAAGTCTCATCCTTATTTCCTTTATCAATCCATAGCACTCAAATGCTCTATATATATCATCATAATTTGTCTCTAATGGGATTTGGGAAACATGAAGGAATCGTAGTTTCCCTGTGTTACCCAAATTGCTAGATTTTTTAACATCAGTAGAGTGGTCCTTTTTAGTTCGAAGGTCGTCAACAGAATTTTCCTTAATTACAGTAGCAGAAGTCGTCAACAGTGCCGGGGGGGGGGGGGGGGGGGAGTCAGCAAATCCAGGGGATGGGGAGTCAGTATTTGAAGGGTCCATATTTAAGGGTGGGATTTTCATGTTTTTTGTTGTTGTTTTGTTGGTTTACCTGCTTGAGAATTATAAGAAAGTATCATACGTTGGAAAGGAAATTTGTATTCTCCACTATCGGCACAATGAGGGTATACTTTCCAGATGGTCCACTCCATACCCTACCCGAAGGATAGCATCAAAACAGATATAGAGGCACAGGTGTAAGCTAAACCCGCCTGTTAGGACTGAGACCAAGGTAATATGGAATCATCCTCCCCATATCTGTAATGACGGGCTTCCGGCCAAAAGCCAAGATTCCCACCTCAAGGATTGGATCCCCCTGGATTCCGATGACCCAACCCTTGAGAGTAGTTCCGCCAAAAAGGTCCAAACCATCTTTGGGATGGCTGAGATCATCCAATACTCTCATATATAGCTTTGAATGCGAATACCTCCCAACCGTGATCCCTTCTCCCATTCATCTAAGCAGGCAGTAATAATGAATGTGGAAATATCCACGCCATTTAAATAAAATAGAAAAAAATAGATAAGTAAATAAATGAACAAATAAAATAAATAAATATATATATATGCATACATCTACATATATATATAACTAAGAAAAATAATAATCATAGAGATAGGACAGCAAGATGAAAGAAAGTTGATAAAATTAGGAGAAGGTCGAAGTAATATTAAGCAGAAGAAAGAAATGAAAGAGAGAAATTTAGATTCGAACTGGGGGAGCAATTTCCCGAAGTTCGAGAGCCCTCTTGCCCGTCACCAAGATTCAGCACGGGAATGAAATGCCGTGCTGAAGCTCAATGACTTCATCAAGGCATTCTCTCATTAAGAGGGTCCCTAATAAGGAAATTTTAAAATACTAATATTGAAGGAGGTCACAGCAATTGCCTGGACAAGAAACAGATATGTATCTTTCCAATTTCCTTTCTAGCTTACTATCCTAAGCTATAATTATAATATTAATGATTACTATTTAATGCATGTGAATATATTTATCAGCATGACAAATTACCCCATTCTCATTTCACTCTTTCTTTCCTTACAGGAGGAGGCTAAGGTGAAGTGCGCAGTTATGTACTGCAACCACAAAAGCAGGGACTTTTGTGGCCACAAGATGTGCAGGTCTCATGCCCCCTGCTCCATCGCAACTGAAACCCTAAGGTATTGGGATCCGAAGGGTTGCACCGTTTGCTCGGCCTTGATGTCCGAGGGTTTTGGTGATCCCAAGATGGCGGAGTCAAGGGATACTGTGAGGGAAACGCTTCGAAGGTGGATAAGAGGGTTCCGGAAGAACTCTTTGGGACCTTACCTACCAAGCGAAACGATGAGAAGCCTTCTGTTCCCTAAGGCAACATCCGACGCGGTTGTGCCTCAGGCACAGGTCAAGCCTCCCTTCATACAACTGACGATAGAGGCTGACATTAATAAGGCTTTAGAAGGCATGGACATCCATCAGGAAAGGATGTCAGCGGTGTCCTCGGACACCAAAAAAGGATCTTCTTCAAGAAGACCCTGAAGAAGAGGTGTCCCAGCCACCCGAGGAGGAAGAAGGATCTGTATCGAGAGTGACGGAAGACCCTCTTCTGTCTGTGACGTCTTATCAACCTGTGCCATCAACCTCTTCAGCCCCAACCCCTCAACAGATTTGCCCATGATGAATGGGAAACTCTACGTCTCTGAGAAGATGGGGACCATACCCCTCGACGATCTCAAATTCTGGCCGAACATTTCGGCTTACCCGGAATTCTTCGTGAAATTGAAGTACTAACCTGCATCTAAAGAAGAGACAGAACATATGGAGGTCATGGTCGTTGATCATGATAAGGCACAGGCTCTCTTGACGAGTAGCCTGAAGAAAGCCGGCTATACGAATTCGAAGGTTTCTGCTTTGAGCAAGAGGCACCCTACCTTCCTTGCTCATTCCTCCAGAGCCTTTCCCTTTACAGCTAAGGCTCTCCAATGCGTCCTAAAAGCAGTTGATGCAGGCAAACCATGCCCTACGCTAGAGGAGTGTAAACCATTGTCTCTAGCCCTGTCTACCGGCAAGAAGGATTGGAACGAGGTCCATCTAACCTTCTCAATCTCGAAACTGGATCCAGATATAGCAGGACAGCAGTTCAATGAGAACCGTCCGAAGTTGTCGGATTTTCTTCTGCGAAGGAAACAGGAGACAAAAGAGAGACTAGCTGCCTCTCTGTCTCTCCAGAACTGCATGGAGACGTGCGCAGGCATGTCAAGTACCCCAGATATGTACACGGTCCTAGCCAAGATGCACATGGCTACCCTAACAAAAGGACATGTATGCTTTCGGGAAGGCTAGGAGGGCCTGTAGAGACCACGTGTTTGCCAACGCAACGGTAAAGCACGAGCCCAGGATGTTGATTACTTCATGTATCTAGGGCAAAGACCTCTTCCCAAAGGAAGCAGTCCAAGAGGTAGTTGCTAAAGTCGCCACGGAGAATAGGAATCTTCTCCAAGAGTGAGGCAGGTCTTTCAAGAGGAAATCATTCTCTGACGCTGGTCCCCAACCCAAGAACAGGAAGACGAAGAAGCCACGAGTGCCTCATAGACCTGCACAGCATCCCACTGTTACCATGACCACAGTGCCCCAAATGGTTGCCCAGCCGCAAACCACATTCCAGATGGTGCCTCAGCAGTTAGTAGCTCAGTCACCAGCCTTTATCCCAGGCTTTGAGAGGCACACCACTACCTTTTGCCCTAAAGGTAGAGGATCTAGAAGAGGCTCCTCAAGAAACCCTTCAAGGGGTAGAAGAGGACGTGGTCCGGGTAACAAACCCTCCGGATCATCTAAGCAATGAGATGCTCCAGGTAGGAGGAAGACTCTTCCACTTTCGGGATCGTTGGATCTTCGATCCCTGGGTCTACAGCCTAATCAAGATTGGACTAGGGTGGAAATGGAACTAAACTCCACCTTCATTTCCTCAATTCTTCCAACACTCCACCCCCCTATTGGAAGAATATACCTTAGAACTCTTGAACAAAAAGGTTATAAGGAAAGCAAATTCAATCAAATTCCAGGGAAGGCTGTTTTGTGTTCCCAAGAAAGACTTGGACAAACTCAGAGTCATTCTGGACTTGTCTCCACTCAAGTTCATCGAGAGAAACATGTTCCAGATGTTAACCTTACAACACATAAGGACCCTGTTACCGATAGTCCTGGCAGATGCCTACTGGCACCTTCCAGTCAGTCGCCCCCTCTCCTCCTACCTAGGATTCAAACTACAGAAGACACAGCCATGCCCTTTGGACTAAACATAGCCCAAAGGATATTCACAAAACTTGCGGACAAAATCTTACAACAGCTACGCTTAGAAGGCATTCAGGTAGCAGCATACCTGGACGACTGGCTGGTGTGGGCAGCATCCAAGACTGCTTGTCTGCAGGCAGCCACGAAGGTGATCCAGTTCCTGGACCATCTGGGCTTCAAGATCAACTACAAGAAGTCTCGCCTCTTTCTAGCTCAAGAGTTTCTATGGTTAGGAATCCATTGGAATTTGCAGTCACACCGCCTCTCCATTCCACTAAAGAAGAGGAGAGAGAATGTGGGTTCTGTCAAGAGACTATTGAAATCCAACATGATTTCAAGACACCAACAGGAAAGAGTACTGGGCTCTCTCCAGTTCGCAGCAGTAACAGACCCAGTGCTGAAAGCACAACTGAAGGATGCGTCAGGAGTCTGGAGAAGATAGGCATCAAACGCTCGAAGAGATCAACAGATATCGACACCGACCTTACTGCAATCGCTTTTGAGGCCGTCGTCAAAGGTCAAGAGCCTAGCAAGGACAATTCCCCTATAACCACCTCAACCGTCAGTAGTCATCCACACAGATGCCTCACCGGAAGGATGGGGAGGTCATTCCCATCAAAGGAAAGTACAAGGGAACTGATCACACCAGTTCAAGACCTTTCACATTAACATTCTTGAAGCCATGGCAGTCTTCCTAACGTTGAAGAAACTATCTCCTCACAGATCAGCCCACGTCAAGTTGGTCTTGGACTGCGAGGTGATAGTGAAATGTCTGAACCGACAAGGCTCGAGATCGCCCTACATCAATCACGTGATGTTGGCCATCTTTCGCTTGGCAAGAAAGAAAAGATGGCACTTATCAGCAGAGTTCCGCAATATGACGGCGGACGCTCTATCCAGGCGAAAACCAGTAGAGTCAGAATGGTCCCTAGATGCAGACTCATTCTCCTTCATCTTGGAAAAAATCCAGGAACTCTAGATCGACCTCTTCGCTACAAGCGACAACGAGAAACTACCTCGATATGTGGCCCCATACGAGGACCCTTGGGCAGAAGCGACGTACGCTATGTCCCTCGATTGGAACAGATAGGATCATATCTATCTGTTCCCTCCAATAAATCTCCTACTGAAGGTCCTCAACAAGTTGAGATCCTTATAGGGGACACCAGCAGTATTGGCCCCCAAATGGCCCAAGAGCAATTGGTTCTCTCTAGTGATAGAACTGAAGCTGAGGCTGTTTCCCCTACCGAACCCAGTTCTATCCCAACTGGTTCAGAAGTCGACTGTCTACGCTTCATTTTTGAGAACCCAAAACCTACATCTCATGATTTTCTCACCTTAGCAGCCAAGAAAAGGTTTGGGATCTCAAAATACAACATCATCTTTATAGAAGAATACAATTCAAAGTCAACCAGAAGACAATATGAATCGTCTTGGAAGAAGTGAGTCTCCTTTGTCAAAGTAAACAGGCCGGCAGAAATCTCGATAGACTTCTGCCTTTCCTTCTTCATCCACCTTCATGAGCAAAGCCTGGCTTCCACCACAATAACTACGTGTAAGTCAGGTTTGACTAAACCTCTTCTCTACGCCTTCCAGGTGGACCTGTCGAACGAAATCTTCAATAAGATTCCGAAAGCATGCATTAGACTTAAACTAGGAACCCCTCCAAAGCCCATATCATGGTCCTTGGACAAAGTCTTGCACTACGCTTAAACTTGAACAACGAAGATTGTACCCTAAAGGATCTAACACAGAAAGTGATATTCTTATTTGCTATAGCCTCAGGGGCTAGAGTTAGTGAAATGGTGGCCCTATCTAGAAACGAGGGCCATATTCAGTTCACAGAAGAGGGAGAACTGAATCTCTTTCCCGATCCTACCTTTCTCGCCAAAAACGAGCTACCCACCAAAAGGTGCGGTCCTTGGAGAATCTGCCCTCTGAAGGAAGATGTCTCTCTATGTCCAGTAGTCTCTCTTAAGGTCTATCTTCGAAGAACTTCAGACTTCAAGGAAGGACAGCTCTTCCTAGGCGAAACCCCAGGATCAAACTTATCCCTAAAACAACTGAGGGCAAAATCACCTACTTTATTCGCAGAGCAGATCCTGACAGTACACCCGCAGGTCTCGATCCTAAAAAAATTGCTTCCTCGCTGAACTTTTTTCAGCATATGGACGTTAATAGACTCCGCTCATATACTGGTTGGAAATCCTCTAGAGTCTTTTATAAACCTTACGCAAAGCAGGGGCATGAAATAAAACACTTTGTGGTGGTGGCAGGTAATGTCATAAAACCTGTCGTCTAGTGTTGCAATGAACAGTGAACTGTTTGGGACTTAAAAGTATACAGGGTGAACAGGTATTAGCATCTTTTAGTGTAATACCCATTAGTGGAGATCACTATAGTGAATCTCGGACTGTTTTATATAGGTGTAGAATCTAATCAATAACACCAGTGCCGTGTGAACATCCGTACAGTGTTGAAACATATCCAACATCTAAGTGAAATCAATCTAATAATTTCACAATACTGAGTGGCACCTGTGATTAACCTATATATGCATTTCTTCCCGTACAGGTTACAGATATATATATATATATATATATATATATATATATATATATATATATATATATATATATATATATATATATATATATATACCTTGAAGATGTTTAATTGTTAAAAGATTCTATTTATAATACATTTTTTTAAATATTTAACTTAGCCGGTGAATATATAATAGCTGCAACTCTGTTGCTCGACAGACAAAAAACAGTAAAAACTCGCCAGCGATCGCTATACAGGTTGCGGGTGTGCCCACCAGCGCCAACTGTCGGCCAGATACCACACTCGATGTAAACAAAGACTCAATTTCTTCTCTGTCGACGTGTCGACAAGACGTACTTTACTCGCTGTTGAACCTGGAGTTTTTTCACATCATATTTGGTGAAGTACTTTAATTTGGTTTGAGCTTTCGCAGTACAGGTGTTTTTCTTCAAATAAATCCTTGAACTCTTTTTTGGATCGGATTAATTGTTGATGACTTAGATCGTTTTTTGGAATTTTCCCTTGACTAATTCAAAATGGCTGACCTTTCACAAGTTCCCAAGTTCAGAAAATGTAATGCTAGGGATTGTCATAGGCGTCTTCCCAAGGCTTCTCTCGACCCTCACACTGTTTGTTCCAATTGTCGGGGTAAAACCTGTCAATTGGAAGATCGGTGTGAGGAATGCGTGGGCCTGTCGGAATTCGATTTTCTCGAATTTGAGAAATATACACGCAGACTAGAGAGAGATAGGGTAAGGAGAAGTTCTTCGAGGTCGGTAGATTTTTCCTCTCCACATGCCCCTGAACCTAATCCTTCCCCTGTAGTGGTTGTTCCTAACCCCCCTCCTAGCACTCAGGAACCGTCGATGCAAGACATGATGCGTGCTATCCATGCCTTGGGGGAGAGAGTTGAGGCCCTTGCAAGTGACCGCAATCAACTCATGGCGGACGTAAAGGAACTAAAGTGCCAAAGTGCCGCGGCTGAAAGTGTTAAAGTGCCTAGTGTTTCTCAAAGTGTTGTGAACAGTGTTGCGCTTGAGGGTTCGTCTGTTCGTGCCTGTCGTCCTCCTAGTCCGGGACCTCTTGCAAGCTCCCAAGCCCAGGGGAGAAGCAATGTCGTACGACTCATGGGTTCGAGAGGCCTTGATCAGCGAACAGACGTTCCCTCTATGGTATCAGGCGTATCTCCCCAAGATCGCCCCTTCCAACGTAAGACGAGAGAGCCCATTTTTACCTCGTCGTCCGAAGGTGTTTCTCGTAAGAAACCTTGGACCAAGGTCTCCCGACCTTTGAAGCGTAAGTCGGTCCCTTCAGGACAAATCCAACGTCCCGGTTGTAGCCACTGGGACAGTTCGGACTCGTTGCCGTCATCTGATGACTGCTCGCCGCCTAAGAGAGGCAAAGCTGTGCCGCCTCAGTCGCTCACCCCGTCTGTTGCCGCACCTGCTTCCGTTGACCCTAAATGGGTATTGCTGCAGGACATGCAGTCCAAGCTTGCGTCCTTGATGGAGGACTTCAATGCGGAGAAGGTTGCTGCTGAACCTTCTGGCCAACAACCATCCAAGCGGTCTGTTGTGCGTCCTGTTGACGTTGAGGTAGCTTTCTCGCGTCAACCAGTTGGGGTAGCACCTCCACCGATGCGACCCAGTGTGGGTTGCAAGCCGCACGTTGACGTTAGGCGACGCACGGAGGTGGTTGTTGACGTTCAGGACGTTCATCAACCATCAGAGGTGACTTGTTTTGACGCGGTGCGTCAACCTCCGCAACCCGGTATGGTGTTGACTGCACAACCCAGACGGTCTAAACAGTCTCGGGTGGACGCTGTGCGTCCTCGCGCAACCATGGTTGTTGTCAGTTCCCAGACTGTGCAGCAGTTCCATGACGCTGCGTCCGGCTCCGTCACGCATGCACCAGTGCGACCGGACTCGGCGAGTCAAACGTTGCCCACTCCTTTGCCGTTTCCTCATCAGTTATCGGATGAGGAACTATCAGATAAGGAAGTTGCTGAACCACAAGAGGATCAACCTTCAGAACTTAATGAGCCTAAGGCAACTCAACCATCCTTGGACTTTAGAAAAGTCATGGCTGTATTTAAGGAGTTGTTCCCTGACCACTTTGTTTCTGTGGCTCCTCGTTCGCCGCCGTCGGAGTTTGTATTAGGCGTACCTGCTACCGTACCTGCCTTTACTAAACTCGTTCTCTCTCGCTCATCCAAGAGAGCTTTGCGGCTGTTGGGAGATTGGTTAGAGACCAAGAAGAGTTTAGGAAAGACAGCATTTGCCTTTCCCCCATCTAAACTCTCGTCTAGATCGAGCGTCTGGTATGCCACGGGAGAAGTTCTCGGCTTGGGAGTTCCTGCCTCTGCCCAGGGCGACTTCTCAAGTCTTGTAGACTCTCCCCGCTGCCTTGCCATGAGACGCTCGAAGATTTGTTGGTCACCATCGGACCTGGACCACCTTCTTAAAGGTATATTTAGGGCTTTCGAAGTCTTTAACTTCCTAGACTGGTGCTTAGGAGCCCTGAGCAGGAAAATCTCTTCTGCAGATAAGGATGTTTCCTTGCTCATTATGTCCTGCATGGACAAGGCCGTCCGTGATGGGTCCAACGAGTTTGCCGCCTCATTCACGTCCGGAGTCCTGAAGAAGCGAGAGTCTCTATGTTCTTTCCTGTCTGCTGGAGTGACGCCATGCCAAAGATCTGAGCTACTCTTTGCTCCCCTTTCCAAGTGCCTGTTTCCTGAAGCCTTGGTTAAGGAAATTGCCTTGTCTTTAGTTCAGAAGGACACCCACGATCTAGTTGCGTCCTCGGCTCGCAAAGCTCCCCCTTTGCCTACCTTGTCTGCTAGACCGAGGATAGACACTCCAGCGTCTCGTTTTATTCCGCCCTTTCGTGGCAGAGCCTCCAGCAGGGGAGGTGCTCGTGCCGAAGGGAAGCGAGGGAAGAGGAAAGGATCCAAGTCCTCTAAGGGCAGAGTCTGACTGCCCACAACTTCAGACAGCAGTAGGAGCCAGACTTCAGAACTTCTGGCAAGCCTGGGAGAAGAGAGGCGCAGATCAACAATCTGTGAGGTTACTCAGAGAGGGGTACAAAATCCCTTTTGTACGCAAACCCCCTCTAGCGACGTCCCCCATCGATCTCTCTCCCTGGTACAGAGAGGAAGAAAAGAGACAAGCCCTGAAACTGGAAGTGTCTCTTTTGCTAGAGAAGGGAGCGGTGGTCAAAGTCTCGGACCTTCAATCACCGGGGTTTTACAACCGTCTCTTCCTAGTATCAAAGAAGACAGGAGGTTGGAGACCGGTGCTAGACGTCAGTGCTCTGAATGTCTTTGTCACAAAGACGAAGTTTTCCATGGAGACCACAAAGTCAGTCTTAGCAGCGGTCAGAAAGGAAGACTGGATGGTCTCGCTAGACCTAAGGGACGCCTACTTCCACATCCCCATTCACTCAGACTCCCAACCTTTTCTGAGATTCGTCTTCGAAGATGTGGTCTACCAGTTTCGGGCCCTGTGTTTTGGCCTAAGCACAGCTCCTCTCGTATTTACGAGGCTGATGAGGAATGTGGCGAAATTCCTCCACTTATCGGACATCCGAGCCTCCCTTTATTTGGACGACTGGCTTCTCAGAGCCTCTTCCAGTCGTCGCTGTCTGAAGGATCTCAAATGGACTCTAGATCTGACCAAGGAATTGGGACTCCTAGTCAATTTGGAAAAGTCGCAGCTGGTCCCATCCCAAACTATTCTGTATTTAGGGATGGAGATTCACAGTCAAGCTTTTCGGGCTTTTCCGTCGGCCCCCAGAATAGATCAAGCCCTGCTCTCCATCCAGAAGATGCTGAAGAAAGAACGCTGCTCAGTCAGGCTGTGGATGAGTCTGGTAGAGACGCTGTCATCCCTGGAGCAATTTGTATCACTAGGAAGACTACACCTCCGTCCTCTTCAATTCCATCTGGCTTTTCACTGGAAAAAGGACAAGACGCTAGAGGCGGTCTCGATCCCGATTTCCGGAAAGATAAAGTCTTGTCTGACTTGGTGGAAGGACAATATGAACCTAAGAGAGGGTCTTCCCCTGGCAGTTCAGATACCCAACCACGTTCTCTTCTCGGACGCATCGGACTTGGGCTGGGGCGCGACGCTGGACGGTCGGGAATGCTCAGGTCTGTGGAACTCGAGTCAGAGGAGCATGCATATCAACTGCAAGGAGCTGTTGGCAGTTCATCTGGCCTTGAAAAGCTTCGAGTTTCTCCTTCGAGGCAAAGTGGTGGAAGTAAACTCGGACAACACCACGGCCTTGGTGTACATCTCCAAACAGGGAGGTACCCACTCACTGACGTTGTACGAGATCGCAAGGGACCTGCTCATCTGGTCAAAAGGTCGAGACATCTCCCTAGTAACGAGGTTCATCCAGGGCGACTTGAACGTCCTAGCAGATTGTCTCAGTCGGAAAGGTCAAGTAATTCCAACCGAATGGACCCTCCACAAGGATGTGTGCAAGAGACTTTGGGCCACTTGGGGTCAACCCACCATAGATCTCTTTGCAACCTCGCTGACCAAGAGGCTTCCAATATATTGCTCTCCAGTCCCGGACCCAGCAGCAATACATATAGATGCCTTCCTCCTAGATTGGTCACATCTGGATCTTTACGCATTCCCACCATTCAAGATTGTCAACAAGGTACTGCAGAAGTTCGCCTCTCACGAAGGGACAAGGTTGACGTTAGTTGCTCCCCTCTGGCCCGCGAGAGAATGGTTCACCGAGGTACTTCGATGGTTAGTAGACGTTCCCAGAAGTCTTCCTCTAAGAGTAGACCTTCTACGTCAGCCACACGTAAAGAAGGTACACCAAAGCCTCCACGCTCTTCGTCTGACTGCCTTCAGACTATCGAAAGACTCTCGAGAGCTAGAGGCTTTTCGAAGGAGGCAGCCAGAGCGATTGCTAGAGCAAGGAGAGCGTCTACCATTAGAGTCTACCAATCGAAGTGGGAAGTCTTCCGAGACTGGTGCAAATCTGTTTCTGTATCCTCGACCAGTACCTCTGTAGCCCAAATAGCTGATTTTCTCTTATACCTGAGAAAAGGACGATCCCTTTCAGCTCCCACTATCAAGGGCTACAGAAGCATGTTGGCATCGGTCTTCCGGCATAGAGGCTTAGATCTTTCCAACAATAAAGATCTGCAAGACCTCCTTAAGTCTTTCGAGACCACTAAGGAGCGTCGTTTGGCTACTCCTGGGTGGAATTTAGACGTGGTCCTAAGATTCCTCATGTCAGACAGGTTTGAGCCTTTACAGTCACCCTCCCTGAAAGATCTCACTCTTAAGACTCTTTTCCTGGTATGCTTAGCCTCGGCTAAAAGAGTCAGTGAGATTCATGCCTTCAGCAAGAACATTGGATTTTCGTCGGAAAAAGCTACTTGTTCGCTGCAACTTGGTTTTCTAACCAAAAATGAGCTACCTTCTCGGCCTTGGCCTAAATCTTTCGATATTCCCAGCTTATCGGAGATCGTAGGCAATGAACTAGAAGGAGTCTTATGCCCTGTTAGAGCTCTTAAGTTCTACTTAGATCGTACTAAACCTTTACGAGGCCAATCTGAAGCGTTATGGTGTTCGGTTAAGAAACCATCCTTGCCTATGTCAAAGAATGCTTTGTCATACTTTATCAGATTGTTAATACGAGAAGCTCATTCACATCTGAGTGAGGAAGACCGATCTTTGCTTAAGGTTAAGACGCACGAGGTTAGAGCTGTAGCAACTTCCGTGGCCTTTAAGCAAAATAGATCTCTGCAAAGTATAATGGACGCAACCTATTGGAGAAGCAAGTCAGTGTTCGCGTCATTTTACTTGAAAGATGTCCAGTCTCTTTACGAGAACTGCTACACACTGGGACCATTCGTAGCAGCGAGTGCAGTAGTGGGTGAGGGCTCAACCACTACAATTCCCTAATTCCATATCCTTTTAATCTGTCTCTTGAAATGTTTTTTAATGTTGTTTTTATGGGTTGTCCGGAAGGCTAAGAAGCCTTTCGCATCCTGGTTGATTTGGCGGGTGGTCAAAGTCATTTCTTGAGAGCGCCCAGATTAGGGGTTTGATGAGGTCCTGTTGTATGGGTTGCAGCCCTTGATACTTCAGCTCCTAGGGGTCTGTCAGCATCCTAAGAGGATCGCGAGGCTCCGTAAGGAAGACGTACTTACAAGGCAGAGTAATCGTCTAAGTCGACTTCCTTACCAGGTACCTATTTATTTTGTTTTTGTTATTTTGATAACTTCCAAAATGAAATAAAAACTCTTAGCTTATACGATGTAAACATATTTAACTGGTCTCTACCCACCTCCTTGGGTGTGAATCAGCTATTATATATTCACCGGCTAAGTTAAATATTTAAAAATGATATTTTAATTATAAAATAAATTTTTGAATATACTTACCCGGTGAATATATAAATTAAACGACCCTCCCTTCCTCCCCAATAGAGACGCAGTGGGATGAGAAGAAATTGAGTCTTTGTTTACATCGAGTGTGGTATCTGGCCGACAGTTGGCGCTGGTGGGCACACCCGCAACCTGTATAGCGATCGCTGGCGAGTTTTTACTGTTTTTTGTCTGTCGAGCAACAGAGTTGCAGCTATTATATATTCACCGGGTAAGTATATTCAAAAATTTATTTTATAATTAAAATATCATATTGTTGTATTTATTTTTGTATATACAAATAAATGCATTAAATGTATTTGCATCTCATTCGTCCTACATGAAATTGAATAAATATTCCAGAGCCTTTTATTTCCCTAAAAATAAAAATACTTGTCAGTATACCTCTGTAAGAACAACCTAGTAATAGCTAAAAAGTTCCACCTTATTCCTACGAAATACAACTTTGACACTTTATAGTCGGTATTGACAATTTCCCTGCAAGGGGCAGGAAGCCCTAGGTTAGTTCCAAACTTAGTGGATATGACAAATAACGGTAATGTCATACATATATTTGGTCTGAGAGACCATATAAAGAACTGAGTCAAAGTAAAGGCACTTATACAAACCCACATATATAGTACTTTCAAGTAATTCTCTGGTAAACTTCCATCAGGACGACATGGCTGAGACCAAAAACTGGATTTCGAGAAAGCGAAAACTCTATTTTTGGGTGATATGGCCATGTCGTCCTGATGGACCCTCCCTCCTTTCTAAAAAGGAGTATACATCTATGTAACAAAGTCCCCACCCAAAACTACTCTATCTGCGACTATCCATACTTGATTGCAACAAGGAATAGTTCACCGCAGTGGTACCGGGAGGGAATCCAACGGGTAACCTTAATAACGGCTCCCCTTCAATTTCGCCACTCTTCCCCCTCAAAGCGAAAACTCTATTCTGGGTGAAGATTGCTAGGTGTCATATCAAGAAATATGTCCCCTGATATTATGCGATATCCTTAAGAGTTATATTAAGGATACTTGCGCCAGGAGTTAGAATTCTGGAGACCTGTGGTCAATTCTTTAGGAGTATCACTGTAGCCAAAAATCCCTTAGAAAGCTGCCTAAAGTAACCTTCCATCAGGACGACATGGCCATATCACCCGAAAATAGATTTTTCGCTTTGCTCAAAATCCGTTTATTCGGCCTATTAGTCTTAGCTTAGCCCTTATTGGCGAATCCGTTGGTCCGTCATGCTACATTCGTTCATGATCTCCCATGCTAGGACTGTGCAGTCCTTTAGAGCTCCCCTTTATGAAGGGTGAGCTCCTCTTGTCTGTGCGCAGACTTTCCTGTACTGCCGTTCTATCATAGCCTCTGGAATTCTCGATTGACCTGCAGCATTGAACTTTTAGACTTAGCCTAGCCCTGGTGGCTATTGGAGTAGCCCTCGTCGGTGAATCCGTTGGGCCGCCATGCTACATACATTCTTGATCTCCCATGGTTGGACTGTGCATTTTTTTGGAGTTTCCCCTTGATAAGGGTGATCTCTCCTTGTTGGTGTTTTGACTTACCTGCTCTGCCGTTCCATCATAGCCTCTTGGATTTTTCGATTGACCTGTGGCATCAACCTATTAGGCTTAGCCATTCTGCATTCACTCGTGATCTCTCGTGCTAGGACTGCGCAGTCTTTTAGAACTTCCCTTTGCAAAGGGTGAATTCATCATGTCAGTGCGCCGACTTACATGTACTGCCGTTACTTCTTAGCCTCTGAGATTTCTCGATTGGACGGCAGCTACTGTCTCTGACGGCGTGGCATTTATTTTGATGCATGAGTATAGCTTCTCCATGTCGTCAACTCTCTTTTTATCCTAGTCTTTCCGGGACGGACATTGCATGAATTTTATCATTATGCTGTTGTGTTTTTTGCTTTTGTTCATCTTGGGAGTTGGTTCCCTCTGGGATCTGACCTTCCATGGCCGTCGGCGTGCTTCTCCCTGAGGGGTGAGCTATCAGACTGATGACAGTGCCGGTGCCAGCGACTTTGCCGTGGCGGCAAAGTCGCCGGCACACTATCCAATTGTACCTGTACTGGCGATGCGTGCTGCTTGTGGCAGTGCCTCCACTGGTAGAGCTGCCTTCAGGTACGGCTTGGTGTTTTCTGCAGGAACCATTGCCGTTTGTCTCCGCCGCCCTAAGCACTTATGCCACTAACGGCGTTGCCGTTACTGGCGGTGGGGCTAGTACTAGCCTGTAGGAAGGGTTGACTGTGCCAGCGCCTTAAGTAACATAGGAGGCTGGCGGCAATGCTTTTGCCCCCTAGCGATGCCGGTGCTTCCGGCAACGCAGGTATATCTGGCGTACATGCCTATGGCAGCACCAGAATAACGGTTATTTCGCTACCTTTCGACATCCAAACATAGATTTTCCTGTCAAAATCTGTTTTATAGTACCCGTTCTGGTGATACGTCTCTGCTTACGGCTGTGCCGCCACTGGTGACACTGCCTCTCTTTTGGCAAGGTGTTTTCTGCGGAAACCATTGACCATTATCTCCGCATCCCTTGGGCACTATTGCCACTGACGGCGGGGTTAGTACTAGTCTATGGGTGTGGATATCGGTACCAGTGCCTTAGGGCACATAAGATGTTGGCGGCATTGCCGTTCTCCTCTGGCGTTGTCAGTACTTCCGGCAACGCCGGTACCTTTAGGACACATACCTTTCTGCCCGTTTTTTATCTGAGACCGTTTTACATAACTAACACGAGTTCTCTACTTACTGTAGGTGAATTCTACAGCAGGTTAACATAAAAGCCTTACTCATTCAACGTTTGAGGCTTCTTTATGTAGGTTGGGCATGGGAACTCCTACGAAAGGGTTCTGGGCTCCTGCATTGAATAACCAATACATATGGTTATTGGTTTTCTACCCATTTGTCCATTTCCCTTTGAGGGTTTGGATTGAATAGATGGTTGGTAACTCAATAGGCTATTTACCACTCCTGAGTTTTTTCTATTGAGGTTATCACCTTGCTTTTGTAACTCCCGGGTTGCTTCAGAGTCTTGCTCGCTAATCAATGCGTCGATTGCTTAATGAT